>NC_056725.1:694595571-694653071 GCF_019279795.1 Protopterus annectens
ACACACACACACACACCATAATCCCCAACAAAGTAAAGCAAAATCCCACCCAAGACCAACACAACCCAAAAAAAGTGAGTCATATCCACTTAAACAAAGATCTCCATTACAACTGATCATAAGTAAGTTCCTTTCATCTTATTTCTCCTATTCAAAAACAGCAGACAACCATTCACTGAAAAGAGCATTTGAACAAACACAGTACTGTACTGACACTGTCTGTTTTTTTTTAAGTATTTATTTTGTTTAACATATTACCAGATGAGTAGACTGTGTCTTCATTGACTTTTTTAACTGAAGCTGATCACAATGTTGAATATAAGTAAATGTTCCAATATACTTACTAGAGTTAAAACGCGCCTTTCATTATCTTCAACCAAAGAAAATGTGTTATTCTTAAAATCATCTGGCAAATAAAAAAGATCCACAGTTAGAAATATCACACATATATCTGAAGTCATACACCTGCAATTTATCAGCCATAGCTCTCATATCTGTAGCTGAGTACAAGTGGTTTTCCAGTTCTCAGTGACTTTTCACTTTTGGTACATTCTTACCAGTACTAACTCCATTTACTGATACAGGACCCAAGTTGCAAATCTTTCCAAGGGCCAGGTTTCTGAGAGTTTATATCAGCCAGTAGCCACATTATTAGAAACATTTTACTATGTCTTTCCATGAAAAAGATTCCTAGAAATTCATCATCTGCTCATGACAGTCAATTTCTGGTGGCTCTGTACATAACCTGTATACCTGTCTGTAATCCATTTCTATAACCTTCAACATAAATTAATTCTGGTTTAAAATTCTTGTTGTCAGCAGACGTTTCTCATCATTCAAAGTCTACTGCTGAAAACTAGAATAACAAGAACATGGGTATAATATTATCTTTGTCGTTTCAAAAATGAACTGGTTTTTATGCTTTCTATACCTTCTGTTAGAGGATTACAGTGAAATCACAGTAAAAAGAAAATTAATAGACAATTTGTATTACACCTTCTAAAGTAGAAATTGTATTCCACACTACATGAAGATTATTAAATGCTGCTTTATGTTTAAGACTATAATAATATATTAGTACGCTAGACAACCTATATTTCATAGGTTCATAGGTGTGTAGTAGGCTAATGGCCCTGGAGCCTTTACAAGTCTAGCCTATAGGATTACCCTGGCATTGTGCCACCCAACCTTAGTTCCGAGTGCCTCTGTCGAGTAAAGCCACTGGAGTGATCCCTGCAGTGAATTTTCTATTTCTCATCCACTCATCAAGATTTCTCTTGAAGCGGGCCAGTGAGGTGCTCTGCTTGATATGTATGAGAAGTCTATTCCATAGCGTAGGCAGTCTCTGGGTTATGAACCTGTCCCTCCAGCATGTTCTGTTGATTGTGGTAATGAGGTTGAGGTCTCTGGATCATGTGGTGCAGAGGGATTGGGATTTCTTCAGATGTAGAATTTCTAACAGAGCTGGGTCAGACATGGCTTTGTAAGTCAAGCAGAGATCGCCTCTAAGTAGGCGATATGAGACAGAGAGTAGTTGGAGTTTTTTTAGTCTGTCCATATAGGACAAATGTTTAAGGCCTAGGATCCTCTTTGTGAGGTACTTTTGCAGCCTCTCCAGTTGTTGCAGGTGTTTAGTGAGGTACATGCCAAATGGGGCATTGTACTCAATGGTTGGCCTAATGAGGGAAGAGTAGAGGGAGACAATGAGCTCTTTCTTCCTGGATGCAAAACCCTTAGAAATGAGATGTGCCACATAGAAGGACTTTCTGACCACAGTGGCAATGTGGTGGTCAAAAGAGAGGTTGCTGTCAACCTGTGTTTCCAGATCTCTTATAACACCTAAACGTTAAGCTAAATTATAACAGCTGGCCAATACCAGATTTGTGTAAAGGTCTTATGAATAAGGACATCACTAGATCACACTTGGAAACCTTTATTTATTAATTTTTTTGACCAGGTAGTTAGAGTGGTCCCTGTAGACCCTTTCTTCTATGATTTTTGCCAGAGGCACAATGTGTATTACAAATTAAATTTGAGCAACGTCTTTGTAAGATATAATAACAGCAGTCAACATGCAGTATATTTACAATAAGAGATACTTATAGTCGTTATTGTACTGTATAAGAATAGGGTTTACAGTCTCACCTAAACCATTCATATCTTGCTGATATCTTTACCACATTGTTTATAAGTCACCTGAATGATGATAGAATTTTCTACACACCTTCTATTAGAGAAAGCTAACACCACACAGAAAGGCCTACATTTAGATAAATTACTGTTCTGGTTAGGGAGGGCGGAAGCAACATTTGTTTGTATGAGTATCAAATCATGGAATCAATAGTCAGGAACTTAGTTTGTATGTAATGGGAACAGAACAGAAATAGCCTATGTTTTACAGGGAGCCATTCAGCTCTTTCAGTGATGACACATTGTTGTTTCTTACTAAGGAAGCAAGAGGAAAAAGCAGACTTAGTACAAGGTCTCTAGAGCAAAGGTGAGATCTCTAGAGGAGATCGAGGCATAATGGGCAAGACATATTTTAAATGTGTATACATATTTTTTTCCAAATTACATTCTAGGTTCATGTATCAGCAGGCTTATAATTTTACAGTAGACTTTCATAAAATTCATGTTTTACTATTCAATCAAACTAAAACACATGATAACATGAGTGAGGGCTCAAATTTGTCCCTGCACACCACAAATTTATAGTTACAAACTCCAAGATCACCATACCTTGGAAAAAAAGGAATATTCTGAGAAACTGTAGTCTCTGAATTAGTACAAGTCCAGCTTTATGGCTATTCAATCTCCACATTCTGGGACTCAGCATTGCAACTCCTGACATTTCAAATGGTTACCACTCAAAACCACATACTTTAGTACTTTTTGTTAACTGTCCATGGCAGGCACTTGGAGTGCAGTTAGCTTATAGCTTATACTTGGGGAAGGGGCAGTGTTCATGTCATTGGTCTTGTTGAAGATCACTGTAACTGCCTGCTAGTAAACCAGCTTGTTATAATTATTGAAAGGAATGGAGAAATTGAATTGCCTAGATACAATCAAATCACCTAAAAAATGGGTAGCAGATAGCCCCTTTTAGGTCTGAAATAATGTGTGTTATAAAACGGGATAAAAACTGTAAGAAAATGTGTTAATATTGAGTCTTATAGAATGCCAACAGAATTATAAGCAGAATTTGGCAGAGTATTGTCAGCTTTAACTGCTGTGGTCAGTTCTTCTGGCAATATGGAATGCTTAATCTGGTGAAGTAGAAAATCTACAGAGGTTCCTGACAAGGAGACTGTAGGGAATAAATGGCATGTCATATGGAAATTGTATCAAAGCCCTATCTGTATACTCTGTTACCTACAGATTGTTAAGAGGCAGTCTGTGCCTGATATTCCGGACATCCTTGGATCCTACTCTGATGGACCCTTTGCATATCCACAAAACAAATAACATCAGAATTACTCAATCTATGAATTTAAACTTTGCTTGTGATGTAAAGAGGACACATTTGAGGGGCAGGTATGTGTCTCAGAGAATTCTTCTTCCCTGGAACAGGCTTCTCATTCATGTGAAGCAGAGGGCTTCCCTAACACTATTTGAGAGAAACCTGGACCAGTGGTTTGGAAACGAAAGGTATGTACTTACCATAATAATAGATCCTTTCATTCCAGTCCATGTGATATGACATATGGATCCTTAAGCACCAGCTTGAATCTGATCGGGCTGATTTAATGCTCCAGCCTGGAGTCTTTCACAAACTTTTACCCATAGTGTCCTGCTTCTTCCTAACTATCTCAGATTGACTTTGGCAACTGAACTGCATATATAATGACTTTGACTCAGGATGAAGGTCTTTTAGGATGAATTAGAAGAGGGCAGGTTGTCATACTGGCTTAATTGGAATGAAAGGATGTATCATTATGGTAACTACATAACTTTCGTATCCTATTCATTCATTCCATCCGATCCAACATGTGTGTCAGAATCCCTAGCTATGTGATTCCTGGGTGGCCTCAAGAGAGGACACCCTTCAAGATAGAATCCCAAAAAGAAGCTTTGGCTATGGAAATATAGACCAACTTGTAATGCTTGACAAAGGCATGTGTTGAAGACCAAGTAGCAGCTAGGCAAATGTCATCCAAGGATAGAGACCTGAAAAAGGTTGTTGAAGTTGTCATGCCCTAGTGGAATGAGCTTTAGGTTTGCATGGCAAGGATTTATTTTGAGACATGTAAATGAAAGAAATACAGTCTGACAACCACCTGGACAAGGAAATATTTGATATCTTCTTGTCCAGTTTGTTTTGTGAGAAGGATACAAACAATTGTTTATCTTTTCTGAAGGAAGCTGTCCTGGGAATGTAGAAGTGAAGCTGGCTGTGTACATCCAAGATATGTAAAATGTATTCTCTTTTATTTTGGTAATAAGGAAAAAAACACTGGTGGAAGCTGTATAGGTTTTGGAAAAATTGGTCCCAGAATCTACTTTAAGAAGGAAAGAGGAGTTGGTTCTCAGGGTAACCCTATCCTTATAGAATACGATGTATGGAGGATAAGGTATGTATTTCTGAAATCCTTCTGGCCGAAGTGTCATCCACTAAAAGTATAGTTTTCCAAGATAACAATTTTTAATTAATTTTTCATTTTAATTCTGCACATACAGCCACCTCAAATGTTACTTGGGCATTGCTTCCCAAATGAAATTTAATTGGCAAA
Source organism: Protopterus annectens (assembly GCF_019279795.1). Lineage (NCBI taxonomy): Eukaryota > Metazoa > Chordata > Ceratodontiformes > Protopteridae > Protopterus > Protopterus annectens. The sequence continues at coordinate 694,600,302 of NC_056725.1, forward strand.
GAGGAGCTGGAGCCTTTATGGGGGGCTCAGATGGAAAGTACCTTTTAGAAAGGCTTTACATAACTTATAAGAGGCCAAGTAACAGTCCTTAAAATCTATGTGGAAGGAAGGAATAACTGCCAACTGTACTTTGATAGTGTAGAAGCCGGACCCCAAAGAAAACATAGAAGATAAAAAATGCAGAACATCCCCACAGACACTGAGAAGAGTTCTGTGTTATGAGATTCAGCCCATATGGCAAATCTTTTGCATTTACTGCAATACACTTTATGTGTAGACTATTTGAGAAGCTGTAAGGATGTATAATACTTCAGCAGGAAGGGAAGTGTCCCACGCTATCACTGGAATTGGGGAAACCATACAGTTAGTTTCAGGTTGGAAAAGATCTGGGTGAGGTTTACCTCACAGATGAGTGACAAGATTTGATATTGGATGGAGAAGCCAAGGGGGTTCCTTCAGGTAAGGTTTTAGGAGGGGAAACCATATCTCTCTAGGCCAAAATGGGGCAATGGGGATGACTGTGGCCTTGCACTGAAAGGCTTTATGTATGAACTTGGTCATGAGTGGAATTGGGAGATATATGTAGAGAAGCCCCAGAGGCCAATGACTGGACAGAGCATGGCAAAATACTTGCTGCACTTGGTGTTCTGTGGGGTAGCAAACAAATCACAGCATGGTTTGCCCCAATGATTGAAAATTAAAAGTTATGTACTCATCATAACTAGCCATCTGCATTGCCCATTTTCATTCTTCCTCAACACATGGGTTAGATCCTCGGATCCAACTCGGCCACACACTCTAGACTTCAGGTCCAACTCTTGAGCTCCTCCTTCTACCAATAATGCCTCAGTCTATCCCCAATACCTCAAATTGAGTTTGTTGCTGTAAGAGCCCTATTGCTAGACAGAAACAGGGATAGCTGAAAGAAACAAGGGCTCAAACTAGGAGCTATAGGTTCCAGTTACTGTCCAACTGATTTTCTCCAGAAGATTTAAGGATTGCGATGGATGGGAGGGAAGTTGAGGAAGATTGAAAATGGACAACACATATCCCTAGTTATGGAAAGAATATAACTAAATAATGTTTAAATATGATTATGTCCTTTTTCATTATTCCTCATCACATGGGTCAGAATCCCCAGCTACGTTGATCTTGGGTGGCCCTTATGAAAGGATATTTGGGAGTACTGCTGAGCCAAAGGTAGTCCTACTTCTGGAAAAAGGGGCCAATTTGAAATGTCAAACAAAGGTATGAGCATTAGACCAAGTGGCAGCTGCACAAACATCATCAATAGAAGTTTTTGACCAAAAGGCAGATGAAGTAGTCATGGATCTAGTTGAATGAGCTTTGGGTGTTTTGGGTAGGGAACTGTCTTGCTGAGAATAGATCCAAGAGATACAATCAGGGATCCATTTAGCTAAAGTAACTTTAGGAACTGCACAGCCCAGACTGTTTGGTGAAAAGGAAACAAATAACTAATATGACTTTCTTATTTGTTTTGTCTTGTGTAAATAAAATCACAATTGGCTGTGCACATCAAGGAAATGAAGCATATATTCTCCTTTGTTTGAACATTTTGGAAAAAAGACTGGTAAATGAATGGATTGGTTAATGTTTGATTCAGACACAATTTGAGGTAAACAAGAAGGGTTTGCCCATAAGCTAACCCTATTTTTATGGAAAATAATGTAAGGGGTTTTGAAGAAAAGGCCTGGAGTTCAGAAATTCACCTTGTAGAAGTAATAGCTACTAAGAAGGCTGTTTTCCATCAATGAAATTTTAGGTAATTTTTTGCTGAAGGTTCAAAAGATTTCTGAATTAGACCTTGTAGCACAACCATCGGATCCCAGGGAGATGAAGGAGCCTTTATTGGTGGTCTAAGGAGAAAAATGCCTTTTAGAAAACTTTGCATAACTTGGAAGAAGTCAAGAAATATTTTTTTTATCTCTGGTATGAAAATCGGAAATGGCTGCTAATTGCAGTTTAATCATAGAAAAACTAGCACCTTCCTTAAAATGACTAGCCAGAAATTCAAGTACAGCAGAAACTGGAGCAGAAAAGGGGTCAATATCATTTTCAGTGCCCAAAGTGAAAATCTTTTCTACTTTCTCTTATAAATCTTCTTGGTAGAGTCATTTTGTGAGGGCAAAATTATGGAACATACTGGGGAAGAAACCCTGGGCTGTCTGAACATCACTGGAAGTGGCGAAACCATGCAGTACCTTAAGGGTCTGAATTCTGGGACGGTTGATTCCTGGTGGGTGTGAGAGGAGGTCTGGAAATGGTTTCAGTATCCTTGGAGGATGAGGAAGGTGAGATCATGGAAAGGGGAACTATACCTGTCAAGGCCAGAAGGAGGCAATGAGGATGACTGAGCTCTTCAGCCTGTTTGCTTTCTGTAGAAATTTGAGAATCGAGGGAAGTGGGTGATAAGCATAAAGGAGACTAGAGGGCCAAACATAGACTAGAGCATCTCTTGGTGACTTTCCCTGAGGTGGGATTACTGCAAAATACCTGCTGTATTTGTTGTTGAGAGGGGAAGCAAAGAAATCACAGCAAGGTTGGCCCCAATAAAGAAACATTTCTTCCTCCACAGACTGTTTGAAAGACCACTTGTGTGGCATCAAAATGGATCTGCTTAATTTGTCCCCTAACAAGTTGGTTTTCCCCAGTATATGCATTGCAATTAGAAAGAGGTTTGAAGAGAAAGAGATTGCCCATTTCCACACTCTCATGGCCTCTGTGCAGAGGAGGTAAGATTGAGTTCCTCTTTGTTTGTTGCTGTATCAGACAACAGATGTTGTCAGCCTGTATAGCAATAGTTCCTGAAGGAAGAGCATGTTGAAAAGCCTGCAATGCTAACAAGACTGCTCTCATCTCCAGTACACTGATATGCAGATTGGTCTCTTGGGGGTACCACCTGCTTTGGACTGTCAATCCCAGGAAATGCCCCCCCCCCCAGCTAGAAGTCAAGCTGGCCTAGATGAATGTCTTTCAAGTGGATCCCCCATTTTATGTGTCATTTGCAAACTGGAGTAAGTTTGATAGGAAAGTATAGGGGTTGTCAAAGAATGGACCACTGAACAGCTAGAGTCCACTGAAGAAAATGCATAAAATATCATTCCAAAGGAAGTAACACAATGGCCGCTGCCATGGAGCCTAGTGCTTGAAGAACTAACCAGGCTGAAGGAGATGGATGGGAGATAATCTGATGGACTTGAGACCTGAGAGTGGATATATGATGCATTGGTAGTGATGCTATTTGCTTTGTTGTGTCCAGACGTGTGCCAGTGAACTCCAGGCTCTGAACTGATATCAAGTTTGATTTGGCATAATTTATTGTTATCCCCAGTGACTGGCAAATCTGGAGCAAATAGTCCCTGGTCTGTTCGAGAAGATCCTTGGATGGGGCGGTAAGGAGCCAGTTGTCCAGATATGGAAACACCTGAAATCCTTTGGGTCTCAGGTGAGCAGCCACCACTGCCATGCATTTAGTAAACACTCTGCGGGCTGTGGGAGTCCAAAGGGCAGGACTCTGAATTGGTAATGACTGGCTCCCAGCCAAAAGTGCAAATGTTTTCTGGAGTGCCTGTCTATTTTTATGTGATTGTGCGCATCCTGAAGATCTATGGAGCATATCCAACTGTCCTTGTGAAGAAATAGCAGAATGAGAAGGTGGTTCTCTAGAAAGAGAAAAAGCCCTTTCCATGATCTCAAAGGCAGATGGACCCAGAGAATCTGCGAATAACTACACCAGAGATGAAGCTTCCCATACAAGCAGGTCATGACTCCTCTCAGATCTGTGCCTTGAGGATGGAACCGGAGTACCAGACCTAAACTGTCCGGGGCTGAGGATTTGAGGGGTAGGGACAGATCCAATAACATTGGAGTCAATCTCGGCCCCATGGACCCAACTCTAACACTTCAGCTCCAGGACCCTTTCTGATCTGAAGGTATTGGAGTGGAACTAGTCAGGAATGCTGTTGGAGTTAAAGAAGAAATCTTCTTTGGATCTGACTCTGGACCTCTCGGGGCTTTGAGATGCTGGGGCTCCAAAACCATGGGACAGATCCGAGAAAGAGAGAGGATAGTATGAAATGTAGTTGGAAGGCTCACAGATCTAATAGGGAATGGAACTGATATGACCCCCATCTGGATCTGAGCTTTGAGAAATTTTTGCACCATCCTATCCACATCTGCTTCTGATAAATTTCTGGAGGACCTGAAGGATGTGGGGGACTGTGGCCTTGAATGCTTCTTTGGCGTTTGTAAGAATGTAGAACGTAGAGTAGGAGAAATTGCTTTTAAAAAATACTCTGTCATGTGAATTTCATGAGAGGTGCCAGGATTCAGATCCAAGTGTCTGGGATCTGAGGTAGATGCCATAGGACTAGCTGATATATTTATCGGATCCAAGGATTTTGGATCCAAAAACTTTGGATCTGACAAAGCAAATCTAAAATTTTTCAGGTCTTGAACTGTGGCTCTGACGAATTCCTCGGAGACTTCAGTGGGAGCATTTTCTGTGCTGTGATGGAGCAGACTTAGTAACTTTGGTGGAGGTTTGAGCCCCAGAAGATGAAGTTGTAGCAGCAGGTAGTAGGTCATTTAGGATCAATTTATTGCATCAGTCAGCCAGAGCCCTTTATTAAAGGTGGAACAGATACTGCAGCTGGTATCCAAGTGGTCGGCTCTGAGACAATAAACACACTCCTTGTGGGCATCCATGTTTGGAATTTTATGCCCACAAGAAGTGAATTTCTTGAACCCAGTCGGTTTTTCACATATGACAGGGAAGAAGCCAATGTGGTGCAGTACAAAATTAGAAGAGAAATATGTTTTTTTTTTTTAAGAAGGAAAAGGGAAAAAAATGAAGAATTACCAACTACAGTAATTTAGAAAAAATACGTTTAAAGGGTAATAGGTAAAAAGAATACCAACTATGGTACGAGAGAAAACTACTATACAAAAATTGTATAATGCCTAATGCTTGCAAAAAGTAAGAGGGAGGCTAGGAAAGTCAAAAAGAATAATTTTGAAGAAATTTTGGAAAAAAATAAGCAAAGAACTCTCAAAAATTCACTAACTTCTTGCTTAAGAAACAAACCTGCATCTGAGCATGATGGTGGCAAACGAGATCTGAGGTATCGGGGCTGGAATGAGGCATTATGGGTACAGGAAGGAGCTTGAGAGTTGGATTTAAAGTCTAGAGTATGTGGCCGAGTTGGATCCGAGGATCGGATCCAAACCTATGTGTTGAAGAAGAATGAAAAGGACGACATTAGATTCTCCTTTGATATTACTGGATTCAGGGATCACTCGTGAGTAAAGAGGAGATTCCTGCTGAGTCTGTCTACAAGGTGTTTGAACCACCCAGGGATGTCTGTTGTCAGAAAACAGTGAGAGGAAGTTGCCCATTGCCATACCCTCAGAACTCTGTGGCAGATCAGATAGGATCAGGTTCTCTCTTGCTTTTTTATGTACCAGACTACTGTCATGTTGTTTGTCACTCCTAGAGCAAGCTAGTGTGAAGACAAGCCTCTGAGTATGACCAAGAATTTTGGACCACTCTCCCTTCAAAATGTCGCTCCCCCACAGCTGAGAAAGAATGCGTCCGTTGTTACAGTTGTTTCTGGAGAGAGCACCTGGAAGGGCCTGCCTGCAGCTACCAGGGTGAATTAAGCAACCTGTTTAGATGAGTTCTGCATCTGTAAAACTGAGTTAGTCTTACAGGGTGAGACAGGTGGCTCGTACTTCTGAGACCACTGAGACTAGAGTAACCATTGCAGGATTCTCATATGGTAACAAGCAAACTGTACCAATAAAAATAAAAGTTATGTACTCACCATAACTATGCATCTGTGTTGTCCATTTTCTTTCTTCCTCAACGAATGGTTTGGATCGTATCCTTGGATCTGACTCGGCCACTTTCTCTAGATTCTAGGATCTGACTCTTGAGCTTCTCCCTTACCCATAATGCCCCTGACCACTGTGTTACCTCAGATAGAGTTTGCTGCTATTATCCAATATCACAACAAGGTATCTCAACATACATGTGATAGAAAAGTGATAGCTGAAAGATCAGTAGCTCAAACAGGAACTATAGTTACTATCAACAATTTCATTAGGTCTGCTCCAAAGACATGGATGGAGGAAGGAGTGAGGGGAGTTGAGGAAGAATGAAAATGGACAACACAGATGCATAGTTATGGTGATTATATACCTTCTATATCTGATGTTGTCATTTTCATTCATTCTTCAATGAATAGGACAGATTGCCCAGCTTTGGGTGGCAGTCATGGAAGGATTTTCCAGAGAACCACAGAACCAAATGCAGCTGTTTCTGGAGATGATGTTCAGTTTGTAATGTGCAATAAAAGTATGAGCATTACACTAAGTGGCAGCTGCACAAATGTCACCAGTGGAGGCCCTATCCCAAAAAACAGCTGATGGTGTCATTGACATAGTTGAGTGTGCTTTTGGTTGTCTTGGTAAGTTTAGGCCTCTCGAGGAATAAACATAGGAAATACAATCTGTTAACTATTTGGTTAGTGAAGTTTTTGAGGCCTTCCCATCTTATCACTAGAAAAGGAGACAAATAATTGATCAATTTTCCTAAATTCCTTAGTCCTGTGAAGGTAAAGGTGAAGTTGCCTATGTACATCTAAAAGATGAAGGGTAAATTCTTCTTTATTGTCAAATCAGATCTGGGTTAGACAAGGAGGAGTATGAGTAAAAGTTTGGGAAGGGCTAGTGTTGCCACCTTTTAAGCAGGCCAAAGTGGGACACATGGGGGTGTGGCTGATATATACATCACTGTGAGTGTGGCCGTGGTTAATGGGTGTGGCCAAGCACATGACATCATCATGGGAGTGATGAAGGAGATGATGCAGTTATGGGTATGACAGTGTAAAGTTACAGCATACTAAAACTGACCCCCCCCCCCACAAACCACTTAAATTATGTAGTTATAATAGTAAAAATTAAGCTTTACTGGATACGGACTTCTATAAACCATTACAAAACATTTAAAAATGTAGCATGGTTAACAACATAATGGTAGAGTAGATCCCACAACTAAAGATAGAAAACCATTAAAAACATTGACCGTAACATAGCTGGTAGCAGTGTTATGTCTCTGTAGCAATAAAAGCCTAATCTAAACAGAGAAAATAAATAAAAAACACCCTTCAAACTAATAATGGACAATGCTTTTTAACCATTAACATTAAAACATACCTCTCAACTGTCTAAACTTATGTAGAAAGTCCATCTTTTTGTCTCATACTTTTGGTCATCTCCTCATAAAATGTGTGGTTTTCTGGCAAATTATTGAAGATTAAAGTCACTAAATAATGATAGACATTGGAATTTCAAACTTTATAACCTTCAGAAAATGCATGCTTACACAACCCCTTTTATTCTAGCAATGTTCTAAGTTTATAGGCCCACTATTTAAAATCTGTCCCTGTTTTTGTGCCTTTGTCTACCCATTATCTTAGCTTTGTCCAGATTTCTTGTGCAAAGAGGTTGGGAGGTATGCATTAAAATAAAACAGCCAGCAATTTAGCTTTGTGCCCATTGTATGCTCCACATCTAAGCAAGGTGAAAAAAAATAAAGTATTAATACTGTAATAGTACTAATTTACCCTGCACAACATAAAAAAGATAGACGCACCAACAACAACCCAGCCTTGATGAAACATATTACTACTATAACCAAAGCACCATATTTTACTCCTCAAGACAACATTAAAAAACATGAATACATAAAATACACACACATTTCACCTCTAAAAGCAAACTGTCCTGAAACACATTTCCACCTGTAAAAGCAAACTGTATTAATACAGCCATACTAACATATATTAGCAGTATGCCAAAAACACTACATTTATACTCAGAAAGAGAGAGAGACACACACAGACACAGACACACACACACACACACACACACACACACACACACACACACACACATACATTTTCTTCTTTAAGAAAATTAAAGTTATGTACTCACCATAACTGTGCATTTGTTTTGTCCATTTCATTTTTCCTCAATGATTGGGTCTTGGATCCAACCTTGGATCCAACTCAGTGCATTTACAAGCCTCTCGGATACAACTCTCAAAGTCCTCCTCTACCCATAATGCCCCAGTCAACCTGCTATATCTCAGATTGAGTTTGTTGCTTATAATCCCTAGGAGTAATTAACTGTAAGCATATTAAAAGTGAAAATAGAACTAGCAGAACTGGGTCTCAAACCTGGTACAGAATTTCCACAATAACCACAATGTCACTCCTGGAGATAATAGGAAGGAGGAAGGAGGGTGGGGAGTTGAGGAAGAATGAAAATGGACAATACAGAATCATAGTTATGGTGAACAATGTTGCTCTTTTCATTCATTCCTTAACGACTGGGAGAGAGTCCCCAGCTACGTGAACCTTGGGTGGCCCTCATAGAGAAGGATATTGCAGAGTACTGCAAAACCAAAGGCAGCCCTGGAAATCAAATCCAACTTGAAATGAGCAATACAGGTATGAAAATTAGACCAGGTAGCTGCTGCACAAATGTCATCAACAGAAGTTCTAGACCAAAAAGTGGAAGATGTCACCATGGGCCTGGTGGAGTGTGCTTTAGGAGGCCTGGGTAGGGACATAACTTGCTGACTGTAAACAAAGGAAATGCAATCAGTAAGCCATTTGGCTAGGGTAATTTTAGAAACTAGTGAGTCCAATTTGTTTATAGAGAAGGAGACAAGCAATTGCAATGACTTCCTGAAATCTTTTGTTCTAGGAAGATAAAAAACATAGTTGCCTATGTACATCCAAAAGATGAAGCATGTATTCTCCTTTATTAGCAAAGCTGGGAAAGAAAACAGGCAAACTAATGGCTTGATTAATATTACTTCCAGAGGCTACTTTAGGCAAAAAAGATGGACTGGGTCATAAGGTAACCCATCTTTGTGAAAAATAAGGAGCTATGGAAGGGAGAGCCTGGAATTCAGAAACTCGTTTTGAAGATGTAATGGCTACCAGAAAAGCCATTTTCCATGATAAAAAAATTAAATCAAAGGGTTTCTGAGTTAACCCTTGCAGCATGGCAGTCAAATCCTTGGGAGGGGTGGGTCCTTCAATGGGGGCTTAAGCAAGAAAGTACCTTTTAGCAAAACCTTGCACATCTTTGAAGAAGCTAATGAGGAAGTATTTTCTCCTGACTGAAAATTATATATGGCTGCCAATTGCACTTTGATATAAAAACTAGCTACTTCTTGAAAAATAGAAGCTAAAAATTATAAGACCATAGACATAGGAACAGTAAAGGGGTCAATTTCCCTCTGTAGATCCCAAATAGAGAATATTTTCCATTTACTTTTGTAAACCTTCTTTGTGGAGCCATTGTGGAAAGATAGAAGTATCTGTTGGACTGGGAGGAAATCCTGGGCTGTCTAGCTATCTTTGGAACTGGAGAAACCATGCCGTCAACTGAGTCCTAGAATTTCCAGATTACCCTTTCTGGAGAGGTTGAGAAAGCAGGTCTGGACTGGGGTTCAGTATCTATTGCGGATAATGAAAGTGAGACCAAAGGAAGGGGAACCACACTTCATAAGACAAAAAGAGGGCAATAAAGATAACTGTTCTCTTCAACTGAAGTGCCTTCTGTAAGAATTTGAGAATTACAGGTATAGGGAGATAAGCATAAAGGGGACTGGAGAACCAAACTTGGACTAGAGCATCTCTTGGTGACTCTCCCTGAGGGGGGATTAGGGCAAAGAACCTACTGCACTTGCTGTTGTTGGGAGATGCAAAGAGGTTGCAGCAACATTGTCCCCAACAATTAAAATTTCTCTTCACCACTGATTGAGAGACCACTTGTGAGGCATCAGATTGGACCTGCTAAGTTTGTCTGCTAGCATGTCTGACTTGCCAGTATATACATTGCCATTAGAAAGCAGTTGGAAGAGATCGCCCCCTGTTTGTTGAGGTACCAAACCACAGATATGTTGTTGGTTTGTAATGGAATCATCCCTCAAGGAAGAACATCTTGGAAGGCCTGCAGCGCTAGGAGGACTACTCTCATCTCTAGGTCATTGATGTGTGAATTGGTCTCTTCTGGGGAAATACCCCCTCCACCCCAGTTGGGAGGTGCCCGTGGTTACCATGGCTATTGGGGGCAAAAGTATAAAAGGGCAGCCTAGGAAGACTTCATCCGACTGAATCCACCAACATAGATGATCTTTGCAAACTTGAGTGAGCTTGGCTGGAAAGGATAAGGGATGATGAAGAGCTGATCACTGAACAGCTAGGGTCCATTAAAGAATGTGCATATAAAATTGAGCCATAGGAACGGAGGTTATAGCAGCTGCCATTTATCCTAGAGCCTGAAGAAAAAGTATGTCTGGGGGAGAAGGATGTACAATAATTTGCTCCACCAGGTACCTGATTATCCTTACAAAATGTGGTGGAACAGTAGCTATGTGACTGATTGTGTTCAACTGAGCATGTATCCAGGCTCTGAAGAGGTTGAAGATGAGATTTGCAGATGTTGACTGAGATGCCTAGTGATTGACACAATTGGAGCAAGTAGTCCCTGGATTCCTCTAGGAGATGCTTGGTTGGGGCAGTGAGGATCCAGTCATGTAGGTATGGAAACACGTGGAATTCCAACAGTCTCAAGTGGCCTGCTACCACTGCCATACATTTGGTAAACAGCCTGGAGCAGGGGTGATGAGACCAAAGGGCAGGACACTGAAGTGGTAGTGACTGGTCCCTAGCCAAAAGTGCAGAAATCTTCAGGATGATCTGTTCATCTTGCTGTATTGTATGCATCTTGAAGATCAGTGGAGAACATCCAATCATCCTTGTGTAGAAATGGCAGAATGGACTGAACTGTGTCCATTCAGAACTTTGACTTCTACACAAACTGATTTAGTTTGCTCAGATCAAGAATTAGTCTCAGGTCACCATTTTTCTTTGCCACTAAAAAGAGTCTTGAGTAAGTTCCAAATCCTTTCCGATCCGATGGGATCTCCTGAATGACTCTGTCTAGCAGCTTTCTAATTTCTTGAGCTGCTGCCTCCCATCTGACTGGGTGGGACATTGAAGAGCCTTTTTCTTTTCATTGGGGGAAACTGGAAAAATAGTATGCAATAATCTCTGGATATGAGTTTTAGCACCCAAGAATCTTTTGTTATTGTTGCCCAGGTGTCTGGATGCAGAGACAAGTTCCCTCCGACTGCCTACAAAGATGGGCAGTCAGGCAACCTTTCAGAAGAGTTTATCTGAAAAGGAATCTTAACCCTGGTTTTTCAGGCATCCTTTGCCACGAGGATGACATCTTTCATTTGAACTCCCCCCTCTGCCTCTGATGGAGTTATCCCCACCTGAATCCTGGAAAGGGCCCTGAGACTTATGGAACCACATTTTCTTGCCTCCTCTTTGATTCCAGGAAAAGGAACATTCAGGGGTAGAAAAGTGTATTCCTACAACAGACAGGGTCTTTCCATCCTGTTCACTCCACAGAATCATTTCCTTTACACTAGGGCCAAACAACAATGTTCTATCAAAAGGAGCACTGACGAAAGAAGACTTGAAAGGCTCCACTAAGTTGCGTAGGCACATCCAGGCATGTCTCCTAATGGCTATGCCTGAACCAGCTACCTGTGAGGTACCCTCTGCAGCATGGGATGTTAGCCTCATGGATGCATTAGAGATGGATAATAGAGTCGCCAGTTGTGAAGAATACTTCTTGTAGTCCTGCACGGACATGGACTTGGAGCAGGATTTGTAAAGTTCCTGAGGCAAATCAAGCTGTAATCCTGTGAAATGTGCCAAGTACTTCAGAGACTATAAGGCAAAGGTCATTGAGGCATTTCTAAATCTGTCCAACTTCCTGGATTTTAAGTTAGGGGGCATGGACAATGGAGCTGTGTTCTGTTAGCTCCTTCTTTGTGGCTGCTGTCACAAACATAGCACCAACAGGGACTCCCTTACTCTAGTGTGGCCTGTCTTTAGGTAGTGCAAGATATTTGTCAGGGTGGCAGGGAATGGGTTCTACAGTGTCTGGTTCTTTCCACTCCGGGCAAGAGACTAGATCTATAAGCTCATCTGCCGGGGGAGTCACTCAAGACAATGATGGCCCAGACCCAAAAGATTCCAGAAAGACTAACTCCTCTTGGGAAGGGGTATCAGAGGACCATTCACCCTTTTGCCTGAGAAACTCTAGGATGTCTCCAAAGGAGACATCATCTGGTAGAGATCTGGTGGACACCTCCCCTTCATTGAAGTCAGTGTCCTCAATATGAGACTCCATGAGGGAAGTCTACATATTTCCTCTTACATGTTCTCTTTCACCTCCTCAGTTGGATGATATGGAGAGGTATCCAAAGAGAGGGGAATGTCCTTGATGGGGACTATCTGGATGCTGGATGGGGCTGTCTGTCCCTGTGGAATAGGCCTGAGAGGAGCAGAGATTGGACCCTTAGAGTGTATGGCTGTAGAATACAAAGAGGATAGAGTAGTCAAATATCTCAGATGAAAGAAAATCCTCTCTACTACATCAAAGGTAGAAGGACTGGGAGAAGCCATAGTTGGCTGCACCAGAGCTGAAGCTGCCAATGCTATCACACCATGCCCTGCCTGGACATGTGCCTCAAAGTGGGAATCAGACCTGAGCTATCCAATGCCAATACCAAAACTCTAATAAGCACAGAAGCCTCCAACAGCATTGCAGTGGAACCTAGCCCCCCCCCCCCTACCCAGTAATGACACTTCTGCTCTGGGCCTCATTCCAGTCAAAAATAATCGGAGCAAAAACGTCAGGGAAATAGTTGGAGGTGAAGATATAGCTGTCTTCAGAACTGACATTGACACTCTCAGACTCTCAGAACTCTTGGATCCAAGGGCTCTAAAACCATGGGTCAGATTAGAGAAGGGAGATCACTGCATTAGAAGTAGAAGCGTGGCTCACAGATTTGATGGAAGACAGAGATGGGATAACCCCCATGTGAATCTAAGCTCTGAAGAACCTCATCATCATCCTATCCACTTTGGCTTCTGAAAGACTCCTGGAAGACCTGGTGAAAGAAGTGGTGGACTGGGGATGAAACACCCTAAAAGCTCTTAGAGATGGATCCACATCTGTAGTGAAATGGGGTCCCCTGAAGGAAAGGGGAATGGAGTCGAGGAGAAACAGGCTCTACAGTGAACCCTGGGGACTGGGTTCTTGGAGACTTGGTATGAATAGTTGTTGGATCTGAAGATGTGGGATCCGACTGCTTCCATTTTGGATCTGAGGAGGTTGGACCCAGTTTCTTTTAGATCTTTTGAGGAGGCTCCAAAGATGGGGCAGTCTTTGGAGAGCGGGTTGAAGACCACTTACATGAATCCTTCACCTCCGAAGAGGCTTTATAAGATTTAGTGGGCATTTTGAGCCCCTGAAGCAGAAGAAGATGGTGACAACAATCCCTTTTGAACTAACTTATTTCTGAGATTAAGAGCCCTAGAATTAAAGGCTGCACAAATGCAGATGTCTGTGTTGAAATGAGAAGCTCCAAGGCAGTAGACACACTCCCTGTGAGTATCAAAGTTGGGGATCTTATGCCCACATGAAGTAGATTTTTTGAAACCTGTTGGCTTCTCAGCCATGGCACAACACCTCACCATTACACTAACAGAGAAAAACTCTAACATTTATTTTTAACTACCAACAATGGTAGGTAAAGAGAATACCCTCTAGATGGTAGAAAGGAGGAAAAATAGAGGAAAAGTACCAAAAATGATACCAAGAGCTACCTGAGGTACTGGGAATATAAGAAGAGTCTCATAAAGTAAATAACTTGAAAATTCAATAACTAAGTGAGAGAGGTGGGTGAAAACAGTAAGGTGGTAGGATAGGAGGTTCAGAGATGAAAATATTAAACTTACAGTAATAGAAATATACCCTAAAAGCTCTTAGAGATGGATCCATATCTGTAGTGATATGGCAGCAAATGAGATCTGAGGTATAGCAGGTTGACTGGGGCATTATGGGTAGAGGGAGGCTTGAGAGTTGCATCTGAGTCTTGTAAATGGAATCAAGTCATATCCAGGGTTGGATCTGAGATCCAGTTGTTGGGAAGCGAATGAAAAGGACAATATCAGATCTACTACTTGCAAATCATCTCAAAATAGCCACTATAGATTCCATTAATAACACACAGTGTTCCCCATTTAACTCTGAACACAGCATTAAAAAGTAAAAATTGAAATAAAACACAATATTCCTATCTTTAAAACTTGGAGAAATACATTGCTCCTCGTACTTGCCACTACAGAACTGAACAGGACAATCAGTCTTTATTTAGCTACAGGTTTTCCTGCTGGGCTGGCTGGCTTGCTGGCTGTCTTTCTGGTTGCTTTGCTGGGCTGACTGGCTGAACATAAAACAACAGATCTATTTAAATGTTCAAGAATGACCTTCTCTTCTTTCCGCAACTGCCAAAGTGCTGATAAGAAAGCACTCTACAGATGCGGCTTGTCAGGCTCTTCCTGCCAACTCAATGAATTGCAGCCAATTGCTGCATGAGTTTAAACACTTGGACCTAACAGTGAACAGCTCTGCCTGAAGGTCCAGGTTGCTGATGTAACTGAATTGCCGTGAAAAAGCCAGAAGTGCAGCTTTTCATGGCACATCATCGAAAATGGAATTTTTTAAGTTGCACTGCTTCATGCAGTTGGTGATGAGATAATTTGATCCAAGCTGTTACTTAGTGTCCCAATGGTAGCAGGACAGATGGCAACTTTAGGAAGGACTCAACCAGGAGCATTAAATCGGCCAGATCAGATCCAGGCTGGAGCTTGAGTATCCATAAGTTGGATCAGATGAACTGAATGAATAGGATATTAGAAATACACCCCAGAACTAGCAACTGTGTCTCTAATGAACTGAGGCAGCTTGTAAATCTTGCCCTAGCTTACATATACCCCTTGAAATGGCCTCTAAGGGACACAAACTTGCATGGTACAACTGGTACATTTAGTTAGAATTAAAAAGACCACTAGTATACACATGTGAATCTATCTTCTCTGAAAACAGGAAAATTAATTGAAATATTGTTTGGATGGCCAAATTCATTAGCCAAATGGCAAAGCTCAGGGGGGTGAGTTAGATATAAGAATGGTATATAAAGGTGTACAGGTGGTAAAAACATGGCATGGGAGTTTAAGGGTTTGTCATCTTAGAGAGAAACTGTCAGAATATTAATTTTAGTACATTTGCAATTTCAGTTGCATATTCTCATAATTCAAAATGAGAAGCCACTACCTCTCGTAAGTAATCTAACTCAGATGCTTTCTTGAATTCTACAAAAATAGTTCCTTTTCATGTGGGCTTTGTTGATGCCTCTTAGGATGTTAGTGTGACAAAAATAGGATAGTCATTCTACAATTACCACATCTGATTCCACATTGTTGGTGTACAAGGATCCTTTGTTTGCTGAAATACACTTTTAAATGAATAGTTGCATATTTTTCCAAAATTTTGACAAGAGATGGAGTGTATAAGCTGATATACAGTCTTTAGCTTTGGTGGAATGGATAACTAAGCAGAAAAATTTGAAAAGTATTCTTTCAGATAACAGGAACAATTTTATGTTTAAGTAGAATCCTGCAGGTATGAGATACAAATTTTACTAAGTAGTCTAAAAAAAAAAAGTCACACAATATTATTGGCAGGAGTCAGCCTTTTGACTATCCATATCAGACAGTTTCTCATGAAGAATCCAAACTTGTTTAACAGAAAGTTTGGAAACGTAAAATTAGCACGAAGAGGGGCATTGACCAAAGAGATTACACTAACTAGCACCCTAGCAAATCTGTTCTCCCAATTGTGGTTGCACAAACAGGAGCATAGAATAATGAAACACCACCAATTCACGAACAAGAAAAACTTATAAAAATCAAAAACGTGAAGTCGGACCCACAAATGATTGCTTTCTTTCATTTAATGTGAACAAACTTCTTCAGAATCCCTTGATACCACTCCCCTCATAACCCACTATATATATATATATATATATATATATATATATATATATATATATATATATATATATACCTGAAACCATAGATCTGCAGTTTCCTACTGTCTCTGCAGCCAGCTTACTAGGAATGGGCATCTTGAGACAATATAGAAATTGTCTCATGTTTACTGATAGCCACCTAATTCTTAAACAATCCAATACAGTATGTGAGAGGTGTAATTATACACCATCTCTGGAGCAAGGCTGTCACATATATCAAACCAGTTGGCAGAAACACACAACACTATGCAATACTTTTCACACAGGGTCTATATTAGTTTGCTGAAATGCCATTTCAATGAACACCAACTCAGCGACACAAATTCAGCGAAAATTGTTTCAGCGATTTACTGAATTTACTAAGGGCAAAGAAGTAGTTGTCCAACTACACATCTTTGTCCTTTTCTCCACTGTAGTGCAATATCGGAGTTGGTATATATAGTTGGGGGTGTGAGGGGTGCAGCCCCCCACATCGGGGTGTGGGGGCAAAGCTTCCCACATGGGTGGGTTTGATTTGCTTAGATGTCAGTCCGTTGTGCTGTAGGGCATGTATTGTCTTGCCCTTGGTAAGTTCAGTGAATCAATGAAACGATTTTCTCTGAATCTGTGTCGCTGATTAGGTGTTTGCTGAAATGGCATTTCGGTGAACTAATATAGACTTGTCACACACACTACAGGACAAACACATAGACCCACATATGGTTAGGTTCTTAAAAGCAATCTACCTAAACCAAAACTTTAAAAGTCTTCCAGATGCAGTAATTACAAGCGCCCTCAGCAACCATAGAAACACACTACCAAAGCAACATCTACCACGACATATTCAGACTCAACTCACAGTGTCTCTAAGTCTATGCCTTTTGAGCAGCCCACCGCACAATCCAACATTCTGGTTATACATGACTCCATTGTGAGACACACTGATGCCACACTTACCATAGTGAACAAGGAAGCAAGGAGAGAGTTAAGGTCAGTTGCCTATCAGGGGTCAAGATTCTCCAGATTATGCACCCACTCAGGTCATTGAACCACCAGTAACAGTATGACCCATTCATAGTCCATGTGGAAGTAAATGGTCTGAGCTGTACCTTCCTGGACTATATGAAGACAGTCATGATGGAGCTCTTGTACTATGTGTCCCAGGCTGGTATGAGCCTAGAATTAAGCAGCATTCTACCTTCTCCAAGGATGCTGTGAAAATAGAAACAAGAAATAAGTGACTATAATAATTGGCTTAGTTTTTTGTGTTATTTAAAGTACAATACTTGTCAGCCTGGGAGTATATGGCTGACAGACCAAAATGCTTTGCCAAGTATGAGCTACATCTGTCTCCTCTTGATTTTTGAATATTTTCCTAAAAACTTTTCCACCACATAGTGCATGTTTAGGTCTTGCCAACCTGATAAACCATCCAACATAGTTAACCATCTCAGAACAATGTAAAGGTGATGCTGCTCAATTACAACAGGTTGAAAAAAATCCACTCCCTGCAAGCTCTCCTCACTTTTGTGAATGTAGACATTTGTGTAGTTACTGAAACGTGGATTAAAGCCACGGAGAGCAGCCCGGCAGTACAGGGCTATGATGCTTTCCACACATTTAGGCTGACTACTTCACAAAAAAGAGTCAAAAGGTAGAGGTGTTTCAGTTTACTTAAAAAAATAATCACACCTCAAGGCTGGTCAAGCAGTATGACCCACTTGAACTACTCCATGTAATTATGATATGGGAATCATCCATGACCTCCAGCTTGCAGGCACAAAGATTCCTAGACTTTGTCAGCATGAATGCCATGGACTAGTTCATACTCCCACTAGGGACACCAACATCTTTGACCTAGTCTGCACACCCTAAGTATAATGTTCTTACTGGTCAAGTCAAACCATAAAGCTATCTCATTCAAAA
Organism: Protopterus annectens; assembly: GCF_019279795.1. Classification (NCBI taxonomy): domain Eukaryota; kingdom Metazoa; phylum Chordata; order Ceratodontiformes; family Protopteridae; genus Protopterus; species Protopterus annectens. The sequence continues at coordinate 694,618,267 of NC_056725.1, forward strand.
TAAAAATAAAACCTGGGACACAAGGTAACCCTGGAACTTTGAGGAATTATTCCAAGGCTTACTTCCTCCTTTTATGTGACCTCCAGCAAAATTTCCAGCCCCATGTCCAAACCCAGGGAACACCACTGCATATGTGGAGCCATAAACTAAAACCCTTTACAATCATGTATACAACTGCACAGAGGCACAGGACTACCTCTAAAAACAAGCCACCCTGGTGAATTATGGTCAAAAATAGAAAGTGGAGTGCCTAACAAGGTACGAGTTCCCTCATCAAACTAAATAAACAACTTAGGAAACTAATAATGTCTAGCAAATCCATATGAGGCAAAAGTAGCCTCCTAGGCTAAGGACAACAATAAGGGATTCTTCACCTGTGTCTGAAACCTCAAAGGCAATACACAACAATGCGCTGAATTAATTGTAAATTAAGTCACCTACACTGAGTTAGAGGATATAGCAAATCTACTGGTTGATAAATTCATTTCCAGTTTTACCCCACTTTCTCCCCAGATATCTCTCAAGAAATACTTCCAACAATAGCTCCCCCAACTATCACTAGACAGCGGGTCCTCAATATGCTCTCCAGAGCCACAAACACTACAGCAATAAAATCCTTGTAGTATTGCAGGATTCTTCTTTAATGGTGTGAAACCTATCAGGCCTACTAAAAGCAATATTCAGCTGTAGTCCCCAAACAGGTTTCATTTCAAGCAAACAGTGGACTGCAACTGTTATTCCTCTACACAAGGATGGGCTTTCCACAAACCCTGGAAACTACCAACCCATTAGCCTGACTAGTCTCATATGTAAGGATTTGGAAAGAACAATCATAGACATGATAAACAAACATAGGAACCTTAAGGAATTGCATCCAACCCAGCTTGGTTTTGCCAAGGGTAAATCATGCCTACTGAGCCTGGTGAATTTCTTCAAGAAGGTCACCAAACCAATGGATGAGGGCAAAACAGTACATACTGCCTACGTTGATCCGGCCAAGGCATTTGACACAATACCCCACTCAGTTATTGAAGACAAATTCACAAAACTAGGAATAAACTCCTGCATCACCTGCTGGATATCCAGCAGGCTCATAGATAAGACACAGGAAGTCAGGATAGGTGATTTGTCCTCCACAAAAAGACCACTTACTAGTGGAGTCTCCAAGGCTCAGTGCTGGGGCCACTGCTTTTTGTCATCTAATTCTCTGAAGTCAAGGCCAGCTTCAAACATCTCTGGCTGGCCAAGTTCGAAGATGATAGCAAACTAGGTTTAGTCATAGACTCCTCTCCACACACACACACACACACACACACACACACACATATACAAACATCCTCTAAGATGACCTGACACAGACTAATAACTGGTGCCAGAGACATGGTCTAAAACTCATTACCAAAAATGCATAACAGTGTCCTTCAGAAAGATGACTACCCTTGAAAATTACTGCAGTGATAATACATCCCTAAGACTTAACCCTGTGATCAGGCATTTGGGAACACATGCCGACAGTGACTTGGCCTTTGACAATACAGTTGTATCAGCTGAACTTTCCATAACAGTAGATGTTTGATCACTGCTGCAGTAGCCTTAGCTATATGGGTTATATCCTGCCAAGGATATAACAGCCTGGCAGCTTCCGAAGCTTAAGGGCCCTTTCCATGCACACAAACTGTCAAGCAGATCGAGCTGAGCTGACTAAAACACAAGTATGGGCACAAAACCCTTCAGAGTAGAGAGAGAGAGAGAGAGAGAGAGACTGAATCCTGAAAGGACAAGGCTGGGAATAACAAAAAATAAAAAATATCTGCACGCTGACATAAAAAACAAACCAAAAAAACAAGGGGGTTGGAGAGAGGAAGCAGCTGCTGCAACAGTGATCATTCAGTCATCTACTATTCTGGTAAGTTCACCTTACACAACTGTACTATGTTCTTCATATTGATCACTGCTATAGCCTTAACTATATAGGTAGATTACCATAGCTAACTAAATTAGGGAGGTGGAAGAAGAAAGGTCCAGGAGTCCCTGAAAAATGGTCCCAGCAAAGCATGATCTAGACAAAGAGAAGGAATCCAGCTTATAATGCTTTGCAAAAATATGTACAGAGGACCAAGCAGCAGCTTCTAGAATACGTCTAGCATCCAACATTCTCTAAAAAGCCATAGAAGAAGCCAAGTTCATTGTAGAGTGGGCCTTGAACCTGCCTAGAATAGATTTCTTATGGTGAGTATAACAAAAGGTAATAGTGTTAGACAACTATTTGGAAATCATCTATTTTGACACAAGTTGTCCCTTTTCTTGCATTCATATGAAATCAACAATTGATCCAAAAATTTGAAAGATTTAATTCCATCAAGGTAGTATCTGAATTGTCTGTGGACATCCAAGGTATGGAGCATCTTTCTTCCCATATTTTTAGGGTCAAGAAAGAAAATGAGGAGATGGATAGTTTGGGTTAAAGAAAACTTGGATACCCCTTTAGCATATAAGGATTGGTTTTCAAATAAACTCTGTCCTTGTGCAAAATGAGGTAGGGCTGACTCATCATAAGAGCTTGCAACTCAGATACCCTTCTTATAGAGGTCAGAGTGATCAGTAAAACTGTTTTCCATGTTAAGAATCTCAAGTCAGGTTAGCTGGTTCAAATGGAGCAAGTGTTAGCTTCTCTAACACAAAATTAAGATCCCAAGGAGGAGTCACTGGTTTACTTAGAGGCCTCTTACTCAAAACCCCTTCACTGAGCTGCCTTGAAAGAGGAGGAACCATGGGAAGACATGCTGAAATGGCTGATAAATTAACCTTGATAGAGGAATAAGAGATTGTAACTTATACAAATATTGTAAAAACAGAGAGCGACTAGCCCTAAATGGGTGCTGGTTATGTTGTTAGCACCAACTAGAAAATCTTTTCCATTAGCTAATGTATGATTTTCTAGTAGCAGGCTTTCTTCCCTCCAGTAGTACGTGCTGCACATTCTCAGAAAATAGGTTCATAAAAGGAATTAAAACACTGCCATCTAGACAGTCAATTGAAGATGATTGATGTTGGGGTGTATCAAACAGCCCTGTTCTTGTGTGAACATATCCATTCTGTGAGGAAGCTTGTGGTAATTTCTCCTGTCCATTTCAAAAAGAAGGGAGAACCATGGTTACCTGGGCCAGAAGGAAGTCACCACAATGATCTTGGAGGATTCCTTCAGAATCTTCAGAAGTACCTGGCTATTAGTGGAAAGGCACAGAGGAGCATTCCTGTCCAAAGAAAAGAAAAGGCATCTGTCTTCCAGGACTTCTTGTATGGAGTCCTGGAACATAATTTTTCCATTCGTTTGTTTAGAGAAGAGGCAAAGAAATCTACTTGAGGAACTCCATGCAGATGGATGAAACCTTGGAAGACTCCCGGATCTACTTTCCATTCGCGATTGTCTGTCCTGGTTCTGCTCAATTTTTCTGCCACACAATTTTGCTCTGACAGAATGTAGGATGCTTGTAGAGGGAGACTGTGCTGTGAAGCTATATCCCAAGCTAAATTTGCTAATCTGCAAGGGGGAATGGCCTGGTTCACCCATGTTTGTTGATGTACCACATCAATGTGGTATTGTCTGTAACCACTTGAACAGATTCCAAGGACCAACTATGGTTCAGAGAACTGAGTGCCTTAATCAGGGCAAACATCTCCTTAATATTTATAAGCTTACATCTGTCCTTTGTGTTCCACACCCCCTGCACATTTCTCTCTCCTGAAACTGCTCCCTAAGCAACATATGAAGTATATGTGTTAACTGGGTGCTTTGGAGAAGGGAGAGAGAAGGAGAGACCTTGATTTAAGGATATCTGTTGTCCCCACCAAGTGATTTATCTTCTGACAAACCCCAGTACTGGGATTTGAAAAGAAGAAGGGTATCGGTGTAGGGACCAAAGTGATTTCAAATACCACTGTATTTTTTTCATGTGGAGTCTTGCCAGGGGTATCATGAGAATCATAGATGCCATGAGACCCAAAATCCTGAGGTATTTCCTCACAGTAACTGACGTCTGAGTAAAAAACCTTTGAAATAGATCTAAATAAAGATCTATTTTTTCCTGTGGAAGAAAAGCTCTTTGAACTAAGGTGTTAAGTTGACATCCTAGGAATACAATTCTGTGTGATGGAGTCAAGAAAGTCTTTTGAATATTCCCTTGGAATCCCAGTTTGTGCAAGATATCTCTCACCCCAAAGAGAGATTCCTGACATTTTGACAAGAGACTCTGCAAGACAAGCAAATTGTCTTAAAACAGAAAAATGTGACAACCCTGTAGCATGCAAAGAATTATAACTGGAGCTAGACACTTTGTGAACCCTCTTGGTAGAGTGGATAGTGGAAAGTGTAAGGCAGATAACTGACATTGTGATGCAGACACACAGAATCTTAAGTAGCGCCTGAAGTCTAGATGAATAGGAATGTGATGATAAAGCATCTTTTAAGTTTAGTGTTACTAGGAAACTTGAATAACACACAAGAGGCAACAGGTTGTGAAATGACATCATTTTGAATCTGGGCACTATCACAAACAGATAGAACTGGTGAAAATTTAGAGATTCCCTGGATCAGCTCCAAGCATTTTCTCTCTTTGAGACTAGCAACATCTCTGCATAAAATCCTTTCCCCAGCTGGGAAGGAGAAAAGGGTTCTATCACTCCTTGGACAACATGTGATGAAGAACTGGTGAAAACAAAACAGTCTGATCTGCAGGATGAAGAGTGATCCCCTTGAAAGGAGGAATTTCCTCTCATTGCCATCTGTAATCCCAATGAATGTTTTTCAGAACTCATCTGTTTGAAACAATCTGTTGCCAAAGACAAAAATGGAGATTCAGACTTGCTGGAAGAGATAAAGAACCAGTGTGTGAGAGGGTCACAAGGTCTCTTGAATAGCCATTGAAACTTGTTGTAGTGTCCTTGGTTTTGGGGGGTTGGGACTTATTTTTGGAACCCCCTTGCCACTTCTTTTTAAATGTCTGTTTACCTGAATTATGTTTAAACTATTTATTCTTTGTTTGTTTTTGCCAAAATTGGATGAGGAGAAGAAAATCCTTTGGACAATTTGGAAAAGGAGGGCTGAAAATTTAGAGATTCCCTGGATCAGCTTGCCCCTTTCATCACACATTTTGATCATCTTTGCAGCAGATGGGCCAAACACTAAATCTCTATGTAAGAGACCATTTAAAATCAAATTTTTATATAATCTGGGAGGTTCTGAGAATACAGCCAAATAAACCTATTTAAAACAGTACCAGTGACCATAGTCCTGGAAGAAGTATCAACAGAGTCATACACACACTTTGCAAACAGTGAGTAGTGACCTGTGCAATAGAAGAAACTAAGTTATTTAAAACAGATTTTTCTTCACAATTAGAAACTGTAGATAAAAACATTCCTCATACTTTTACAGTATGTCAGAATAAACTTTAACATATGAGCCTGACAATTTAAAATTCTGAAATTCAAAGTTGCAGAAGAGTACATTTTCCATACGTATTAATAATTTCCCATCCTTATTATTACAGATATAAAGATTGGAATTAACTAAGTGCTTAGCAGCAGAGGAGTCAACTAAGGCTATATATGCTGGGTCAGGCTTTAGGAATAGAGTATAAAAAGACTGAAGAGCTTTATAATTCCTATCTGCCTTTTTAGGGACAGTTGGTTGACTGTCAGGAAAAATGCAGGCTGAAAGACATACATTGTCTAAAGCAAACAGGATAGGACAGGAGGAATGGGTGTAGATTCTGGAAAAACCTTTCTCTCATAGTATTTTTTGAGGAACTGATAAGCGTCAGTGTTATCCCACTGAACACACTAGGATATTCTATAAGAGAACCCCCTCACTGTGAGAATCAGAACTTGAGCTCTCCTCTGAGTTTGAATCTGAGGATAAAACCCTGAACCCATCCCTGCATCTTCCTGTTCAGATTCAGAATTTTGAATCTCTTCAGGAACAGAAGCTACTCTACAAAAAGTATCAATAGCCTGACTCAAATCTTGAGCCAGTCCCAGTAAACTACTCCTATCCAAAGAAATTTGAGGAGGAGTAGATACATGCTTGGTTTTCTGTTTCTTTTTGACAGGAAGAACAGGGCCAACTGTGCTACCAATGGCAGCCGCTCCTTCCCCAGGGATGGGCACAGTAGTCTAACAAAACAGGGAAACCTTCCCTGTTTCCTCTCCCAGGACTGACAAGAGTGGCTCTCCCTTGTCCACTGAGGGGACCCCACCAACCATAGAGGACATGCCTACCCCTAGTCCACAGTGGCGGTAGGTGCTAGACCAGAGTGTTCCAGGGTAAAAGATGAGTGGTCTGAGGTACAACAAATGACTACAGCAGAGTCACCCACCTGCGGCTGAGGCAAACTGCCAGCCTGCTGTGGTGAAAAAAGGCTGTTTGCTTAACGTTTTTCTTTTCGCAGGTAAAAGAAGAACTGACAATGGGACTGACAATTTTTTCCATGGTCAAGCCAAAAATGGTGCCTCTATCCCAGGGAAAACAAGCAACAATGCCAGTAAAACCACTAGGCCAGAAAAGTTAGTTTTTTGACAGAAAAAGAAAAACAGAATAAAAAGCACTTTCAAATACTGTGGCAACCCTACAATGTAAAAGAATAAATGCAATTTCTCATACTACTTTTAAAATCGCAGAAATAATGAGTGCTCAGTTTAAAAATATGTTACAGTCTTGAGGCAATCCATTAAAACACAACACTCATAGCTTTAAAATAACTTTCCTGAAGAGGAAATAAGAAGTTATGTTCTTACCATAACGTTCCATGTGAATTGTTCATCTCGCCTTTGTTCTTACACAAGGGTTCGGAGCCGATCCTCGGCTCCGAGTCGGCCGCATCACTAGCTCCGTATCTTCGAGAAAGCTTGAGGCACAGTAATATCCCATGATCCTCAGGTGCTAACCCTCAGATCTAGTTTGCTATACCAGAAGAATCTCTTTAGAACTGTGTCTTGAACACTTATAAACAGATACTACACACTGTCTGGAACCCTGCCCTCAAATAGAGGAGAAAAGATGCCATTACTAATGTACAATAATAAGCTGAATGCTAACAATATCTAGAAAAGACTGAAAAGGAATTCAGTCAAACCCGTTCTCCAAGACCGCAGGACGGGGGATGGAGGGGGGGAAATGTAAGAACAAAGGCGAGATGAACAATTCACATGGATCGTTATGGTAAGACATAACTTCTTAATGTGAAATTGTTCAATCTCGCCGTTTGTTCTTACACATGGGTAGCGTCCCTAGCTCCTTTTTCCTGGGTGGCTCAAGGGTGAACATTCCTGAGTACAGTGGAACCAAATGTCGCCCTGTCCCTGAAGCTTTTGTCTAGTTTATAGTGAGCGATAAAAGTATGTGGTTTTGCCCAAGTTGCCGCTGCACAAATGGTATCTAAAGGCAAACGAGCGGTATGGGCTGAAGAGGTAGCGATCGCCCTTGTAGAATGAGCTCTGGGTTTGAAAGGGAGTTACTGTTTCGATTCAGCATATACAAAATTTATGCAATCTGAGAGCCATTTGGATAAGGTAACCTTCGTTATTGCCTGTCCTTTCCTTTGGTCAGCATATGAGACAAATAGTTGGTCTGACTTTCTGTACTCTTTTGTCCTATGTAAGTAAAATCTCAGTTGCCTGTGAACGTCCAATTTGTGCAATGTGTATTCTAACTTATTGGAATGGTTTTTAAAGAAGGTAGGTAGTTCGATAGACTGATTGATGTTTTGAATCGAACAAACCTTCGGAAGGAAGGATGGATTGGTGCGCAAGGTTACTCTATCTGGATGAAAAATCATGTACGGGGGTCAGATAGATAGAGCCTGCAACTCTGAAACTCTCCTGGCGGAAGTGATGGCAACCAGAAAAAGTGTTTTCCACGAAATAAATTTTAACGGAGTTGTGGCTGCTGGTTCAAATGGGGGCAACATGAGTTGTGACAGCATGAGATTAAGATTCCAAGGGGCTACTGGATTACGAAAGGGGGGACGGAGGTGAAAGGTACCTTTCATGAAGGCTTTACAAAGCCTGTGGGACATAAGAGAACCATCTTTGCGGCCAATATGAAAATTGGATATAGCCGCCAGTTGAACCCTTATCGTGGATGTTGATGCTCCTTGAAAAAGTGTGGTAAGAAAATCTAGTATCTTGTGTACTGGAGCCCCGAATGGAGCTATACCTTGTTTGGAGGCCCAGTGTGGAAAACGATTCCATTTGCTGTTGTACAATTTCCTTGTAGATGGTTTGTGAGAAGATACAATAATTTGTTGTACTGCAGGGGATAGTAACTCCGACCTGGCTAAGATGGGAAGCGGAGCAGCCAAGCTGTCAGTTTGAGGGACTTGAAGAAGGTGTGAGGAACTCCCAACGAATGTGTCAACAGGTCTGGCTCCAGGTCCAGCATCCATGGTTCCTCCACTTGATGAGATTGAAGGAAGGGAAACCAGATTTGTTGAGGCCAGAATGGGGCTATCAGTATTATGGTCCTGTCCAGATGTTTGGCTTTCTGCAAGAACCTGGGAATTAGTGGAACAGGAGGAAAAGCATAAAGGAGACCAGGGGGCCAATCGTGTACCAGTGCGTCCCTGGGGACACCCCCCGGAGGGGGTAACAGGGCAAAGTAGCTTCTGCATTTGGCATTCAATGGGGATGCAAACAGGTCGCAGCAAGGCAGGCCCCATCTGCGGAAGATCTCTTCTGCCACTCGAGGTTTGAGGGACCACTCGTGAGGGAGCAGGATGGCTCTGCTCAACCTGTCCGCGATTACGTTGGAAGTCCCCGGGATGTGCATTGCTATCAGAAAGTGTCCAGTGGACTTTGCCCATTGCCAAATTCTGAGGGCCTCTCTGCATAATGGGTAAGATCTGGTTCCCCCTTGCTTGTTTATGTACCAGACCACTGACATGTTGTCTGTCTGAACTGTCACTGTTCCCTGAGGTAAGGGCTTGTGAAAGTGTTGCAATGCTAGAAACACTGCCCTCAGCTCTAGTACATTGATGTGCAGATTGTACTCCAAGTTGGACCATTGACCTTGGACTGTTTGTCCCTGAAAAAATCCCCCCACCCTATCAGGGAAGCGTCCGTGGTTAGAATTGCTACCGGACTGGGTAGCACAAACGGTCATCCTAGTGTTAGATCTTGACTGTGTATCCACCACAAGAGATCCTTCTTGGAAAAATTCGTGATCAAGATTTCGTGAGACAGTGGAAGTTGTCGATATGACCACTGGGCGAATAAAATCCATTGAAGAATCCTCATATGCATCCTGCCTAAGGGAACTACAATAAGGGAGGCTGCCATCAAGCCTAATACTTTTAATATTTGTCATGCAGGGATTCTCTTGCTGTGGAGAAGGACTGAAATTTGATATCTGAGGTCTGACACTCTTGGTGGGGGGAGAGTAACTTGAGCCAGGGAGGTGTCTAGCTGTGCTCCTATAAATAAGATACTCTGTGACGGCGATAAGACAGACTTTCCAAAATTCACTGTTATGCCTAGCGAAGAGCAGAGACTGATGGTGTAATCCCTGGCTTGTAGAAGACGATACTCGGTGGTGGAGGATAGGAGCCAGTCATCTAGATAAGGAAACACCCGGAATCCCCTTCATCTCAAGTGAGACGCTACTACTGCCATGCATTTGGTGAACACCCTGGGGGCTGAGGTGAGACCAAAGGGCAGAGTGCGAAACTGGAAATGACTGGCTCCCAGCTGGAAGTGCAGATGATCTCTGGATGCCCTGGCCATCTTGATATGGTAGTACGCGTCTTTGAGATCTATAGAGCACATCCAGTCGCCCTTCTGCAGAAAGGGAAGGATTGACTGTAGCGTGACCTACCTTTTCCTTTTTCACGAAGGTATTTAATTTGCTGAGGTCCAAAATTGGCCTCCAGTCCCCTGTTTTCTTTGGAACTAAAAAGAAGAATTTAAATGGCAATGCTCAGATTTGCTCTGAGCTACAACAGAATGGCATTAAATATACTGATCCCAAGGATATTGCCAATATCCTGGCAGAGCGATTTAGTGCCAACTTCACCCCCCCCCCTCACCCCTAAAGGGCCCATCTCAATACCAAAAGATTGCCAAATTCTGGTAATCACGGCCACACAGGTAGAAACCGCACTCTCCAAAGCTAAGAATCCAGCTTCCATGGGACCAGATGACATCCCGGGCTGTGTACTACATGAACTACAAAATGAACTGGCACCTCACCTAAGTGTCATGTTTAAACATAGCCTCACCTCAGGCTTCATGCCCACTGAGTGGCATACAGCTACAGTTATCCAACTCCACAAGGGGGGATCCACCTTGGATCCCGGGAACTACCGTCCCATCAGTCTGATGAGCCTGATCTGCATGGGCATGGAACACATTATCATGGAACTTATAAACAAAGACATTGGCAACCTTCAAACACTGGACCCCACCCAGTTTGGGTTTGTGAAGGGTCGATCTTGTCTCCTGAACCTGATTGACTTCTTCAAATCAGTCTCCAGAGCTGTGGACGAGGGTAACGTGGTCCACACAGCCTATCTGGACCTCACCAAGGCCTTCAACACCATTCCCAACTCTGGAATCATAGATAAATTTACTAAGTTGGGCATAAATCCCTATGTCACTCGATGGGTTGCCAACTGGTTTACTGACAGAACCCAGACTGTAAAAGTAGCCGACTCCAAATCCAGCTCCAGACAAGTGACAAGTGGAGTACCTCAGGGTTCAGTCCTGGGACTGCTCTTGTTTGGCATCTACTTCTCTAAAGTACAGGCCAACACTAAGGGACTCTGGCTAACAAAGTTCGCAGATGACTGCAAACTAGGAGCCATTACTGAATCCCCAAATTATGTGGATATTCTACAAAAGGGCCTTACAGAAACAGATGCTTGGTGCTAGAACCATGGACTCAAGCTTAATGCCAAGAAATGTATAGTTATCCCCTTTGGGAAAAACCATGTACCAATGAATTACCACATAGGTGGCAGTACACTAAACACGGAAAGTGTGATTAGAGACTTGGGGACACAGGTGGACAGTGGTCTCACCTTTGATAACCACATCACCACAACAGTCAGGAAATCTTTCTATGTGGCACACCTCATCACTAAGGGCTTTTCATCCAGAAAAAAGGAGGTCATTGTCCCACTGTACTCATCCCTCATTAGACCCATTTCGCAGAAATACCTCACTAAAAGAATCACAGGCCTAAAGCAGATGCCCTATGCTGACCGTCTAAAAAAACTCCAGCTATACTCTGTGGCATATCATTTACTCAGAGGTGATCTCTGCTTAACATACAAGGCCATGTCAAACCCTGAGCTGTTGGAAATGCTCCACTTAAAGAAATCCCAATCCCTCAGAGACACACGTTCCAGGGATCTAAACCTTGTCATCACAATGAACAAAACATGCTGGAGGGATAGGTTCCTGACCCAGAGACTCCCCATACTCTGGAATAGACTGCCCATACATGTCAAGCAGAGTGCCTCATTGGCCCTCTTCAATAGAAACCTTGACGATTGGATGGGAGATAGGAAATTCACCCCGGGGATCATGTCAGTCACCCTGCTAGACAGGGGTCCAGAGAAGTAAATATTGTGGGAAGAAATATGCAGGGAATTGTTATGGCTAGGTTTGCATAGGCCCTAGGGCCGATAGCCTAGTACCAACCTATGAACCTATGAACCTATAAAGAGCTTTAAGGCACTCTGTGTAAGGCAAGTCTGTTACACCTTGTATTGTTTTTGTAAGGAACCTCTGAGGTCAATCTAGTTGCTGCATATGCCTGATCAGGTACATACCGAAGGGAGCATTGCACTCTATAATCGGTCTAATAAGGGAAGAATACAGAGGGATATGACCTCTTTGGACCTAGGTGCCATACCCTTACTTATAAGTTGTGAACATTAAAGAATTTCCTCACCACTGTGGTCATGTTGTGGTCGAAGGCAAGGCTACTGTCTATGTGCGTGCTCAGATCCCTGACCAATGTGTCAACTCTTAGAGGCATATTATCAACATGATAATTAACCAGGAAGGTTGACTTCCCAAACAGTACAATTATGCATTTCTTAGCATTGAGTTTAAGACCATGGCTTCAGGACCATTTGTTAGTCAGAGATACACCTTCTTGAAGAATGCTAGTATCTGCAGGGCAGTTGATGCTAACCTCCAGCTTGCAATCATTTGCAAACTAAGTCAGTCATAAACCTTTAGCATTTGCTTCCACTCCAGAGAAATACATGCCAAAAAGGAGCAGGCACAGTACTGAGCCCTGGGGCACTCCACTAGTGAATGGCCTCTTGGTAGAGATGGCCTCATCTGTTCTGATCTCCTGGATCCTATCAATGAGCCAGATGGCTATCCAGCAGGTGATAAAAGGGTTTATACCTAATTTAGTGAGCTTGTCTATAATTCATGAGTGGGTATTATATCAAAAGCAGGTTGAGGTAAGCTTTGTGCACAGTCTTGCCTTCACCCATTGTTTTGGTGACCCTCTCAAAGAAGTTCACCAGATTTAATAGGCATGACCTTCCTTTAACAAAGTTTAACTGTGATGGGTCCAGCATTTGCAGGTTACCTATGTCCTCATTTATCATGTCCATGATGATTCTTTCCACAGCCTTACATATGATGCTGGTCAGACTTAAGGGCCTGTAGTAACCCAGATAGGTGGTAGGTCCTGCTTTGTGCAGGGAATGACTGTGGCCATCTTCCATTTCTTGTACACAAAAACCTGACTGTGGGCTCCAGTTGAAAAGGGATTCAAGTGGATCAGAGAGGTCATGCTTCATGCTATTTAGTAAGCATCTTGGGATGTTATCAGGGTCCCTCAATGCAGTGGTTTTGGCCCTGGAAAGTGCATTGAAGACCTGTTCTGTAGTAATGGTTGGAGGATTGTGTTATGTGGTATTTCCTTTGCACTATCACGGGGGAGTGGAGGAAACAAACCTTATGAGAATCGGGCCCATAATTACAGGGAGAACAGTCACCTTACCTTCTCACTTATCCAGATGAGCTAATTGTCAAAGGCTAAATTGTGTCAGGGTGTGTCAAAAGTAACTCTAGCCAGATGGCTCATTGTATCTCTTATGTTTATAAGAAAAAGGGTCTGACTTTACCAAGACCCTCTAGGGCTCACTCCACAAGGTCTGTTTCCACCTTGTCCACCTCCTTGTCTAGAGCTACAATAGATAATAGGAAGACCCAACTAGAGAAATTAATGTCATAATGCAAGCATGTCGTATAATGTAATATAATCCCCATAACAGGGCATATTACATACCTGTCAACCACTTAAAGCAAGAAGTCTGGACAAAGCCTAAGATAATGGGGGGACAAAGGCCCAAAAATAGGCAGATTTTAAATATTGCCCTTATAAACTTAGAAAATTGCTAAAATAACAGGATTTGTGTTAGCATGCATTTTCTGGGTCTATATTACATTATCAGCTGATGAAAAGAGCGAACGCTCTTTCATCAAACAGATAATGTCGAAAGACCTAAACAGCGAAGATATGGAACATCGTTTTTTTTCCTAGGGGAAAAATGGTGGGCCATGTCTTCAGGACTTTCATTTCCTCCACTGTGGTGCGATCTTGGAGTTGGTATATTTAAGTAGGACGGTGTGGGGGCACAGCCACCCACATTGGGGTGTGACGCCCCCCACTCGTTTTGTGCTTTAAGTTTTTTTATTTTTTATTTTTTGAAGCGCATTTTCCTGGGAAAAATTTGCTGTTCCGTGTGTTTGCTGTTTAGGACTTTCAACATTATCAGTTCGATGAAAGAGCGTTATTCTTTTCATCAGTCAATAATGTAATATAAACACCATTTTCTGAAGGATATGAAGTCTGAAACTCAAATATATGTAATTATTTGGTCATTATTTAGTGACCTCGGTCCTCTGTGATTTGACAGAAAACCACAGATTTTATAAGGAACAGACCAAATATTTCAGGAAAAATCTGAACATTCTGCGAAAATCTGTACAGTTGAGAGGTAGAAACAAATTACAGAGGACCAGTTGAAATCCTTTAGCAGTGGTTGATAACATAACTGATTTATTTTATTATCATAGTGTGTGGTGAGCTACACTTTAACTTGAAATAACATTTCTGTTATTCTTGCTACATAAATTCAGAGAGGTGTATCAGAAAACTGTAGTAGCATCCATATACACTGGAAGAATCCTAATAAAGTATACTGCTTGTAAGGAAAAACACTCCACCAGTTAATTCATACAAAAATTAATTTAAAGGTATGTTTGAATGCACTGTGGTATATTGTATAAATATGTAAAACAACAATCCACCCAAGTCAGCTCAGCCTCACCACCTTGAAAAAGATGATTCCTCAATACAAAACAGATGAATAAGAATTTATACCACATGGTACTCTAATAAGTGGCAGCAACGGAATCCAAGTTCAGTAAAATAAAATACAGTAGTGTAGTCAATATCATCTTTTCCATGGTGGTGAGGCTGAGTTGACCTGGCTGGTTTGTTGTTTTTCATGGTCATTTTTTCCACCAGAGCGCTCCACTGTGTTTTTTTGTTGTATAAATATATTGATAACATTCTTGGTACAAGGAATTCCATAAATGGACACTAATATATAACAATGTAAAAATGTTATCATGGTAAATAATCATGTTCATTTTCTGTGTAGAATACAGTATAAATGGCAGACCAGACAAAAGAGATGACCGGACGTGTTTTATGTACCAGTCTCACCTGGGCAGCAAGCAGTCATCGTTCTGCAGTGCTCATCTGGCAACTTATGTGCAACAGTATCCATGTCCATTCGCCTCAGTGTTGGAAGGGATGGGTGGTAGAGGACCTCTTTTACTCCAGCTAACTTGACAGTTCCTCTGCTGCTAAGCAGTGCTCTCTGGCCTGCAGCACTGTATGTTCTGACCTCACTCCCAGAATACGGAGGAAGAAATGCATCTGTAGCCATTACTGAGTAAGCCTTTTCTCTGATAAACACTTGCAGTTAATCATCTGACAGTTCCTGCAAAGAAAAGAGATTTGTTTCATTTTCCTGCTTTATATACACTGTATCCTCCAACTTACCTCACAAGATATGAGCAGCTGAAATAAGGCAGCAATTGCTTTAGGGATTAAAAAGATCTCTGACTGAATAAATGACAGTAACAAATGTGTGTGTGTGTGTGTGTGTGTGTGTGTGTGTGTGTGTGTGTAAATGTATATGCACTGATTCACTACATATATGTACCAATGTGCAAATCCAAAGCAATACATTATGCACTAATATGGGCAATTTTTGTATCTATCCCTTTCATATACCAGACTATTCAGCTGCTCACAGCATAAAAGTCTCATCATAGTCCTTCAAGAGTGATGCACTATGATGTGCTCAGTGAAGATGTTGATCATTCATTCATTCATTCATTCATTCATTCATTCATTCATTCATTTTCTGATAACCCATTTAATCAAATTCATGGTCCCCTGTCCCAGCAATCATCAGAACCAAATCAGTGAAACTAACCCTAAATGCACAATCAATACACTGCAGAATGTGCACATGCACACACATGACTGCACACACTCATACACACTTGCACATTCACTCATTCACTCATAAACAGCACAAACACATATTGGGAGTTTTGAAGGATTGCTTTTTCCAATTATGGCACATTACTGGGATATGAAAGGAAACTCATTGAAAACCCATGCAAACACAGGGAGGATATGCAAAGTAAAGAAGGAGCTCCACCTCATCACTGAACTGGACGATGTTAGGTAGCAATGTTAACCACTGTGCCACCCAGTATATGCAACGTCTGAATAATGATACACAGCTTACATCATACAAATTCATATAAAAAAGTCTCATCTATAAGCTAAATGCTGCTACAAATAAGCAAAATGTGAGCTGGTAGTAGTTTGCAGTGTACAGACCGCTTTAAGAAAAGTCATAGACAGCAATGCAATGTGTTGTTAAGCAGATCATAGCTCTTGGGAAAATGGGAAGCAGATGCAAACAAAATATATTTTGCAGCTCATCTTGACATGGTTTATGCATATAGGAGTTTATTAAGACAGGATGGGGAATGAAAAAATGAATAATTATAGCATGTAGGAGTTGGTTAATTGGTTTAGAACTGGGAAAGTTGGGTAAAGAGGAATGAATTATAAAAATTATAGATGAAGGACCCTGCAGAATTAGTTGTATGGGAAATGTCTAGACTGAGTGAGGAGTGAAGGGAAAGGATTCAATTTGCTATGAGGTCACTCTATAGTGATTCACTAAGTTGTCTCTTTGGGTTACTCACCTTTCCCAAAAGTTGAAGCCACTACATAGTATAATAAAAGTAGTGCATTCAGTGTATTTCAGTGAACTAATGACTGAATGTGTGAAATTGGTTGGTGATGGAAGAAATGTACAGAGTGCTTTGAAGGAGAGGTTACTTGGGAATCAGAAAGGGTCACCACAATGTTCTGTGTTCACTGAGCAGAGAAGCTAAAAAGTATTAAGACTGAATGTTGTGCAGGTTGCAAATAGTTTGGAAGCCATACACATCACCTTTTCAAAAATGTAATGTCTGAAGTACACATGAAACGTTGGCATGTTTGAATTATACATGAAACATATGGAAGTAATTATAATGGATGAATCAGAGTATTGGCACAACCAGCTGTCAGCCATCAAGCCTATTAAATAACAAACAAGCAAGATTTATGGTAAAGTAGGTGAGAGGACAGATTAAACTGCATTTGATTGGAATATAGACTACAGAATAAAAGAAACACTGAGATTGTATGGTGTTTTGGAAGGCAAGGAAGAGATAGACTTGTTGTGATATGAGAAATCCAAGGTTACAGAGTTGACTGAGTTTGCAAACAGTTCTTTGGAGATAGCACTTGTTAAATGCTTGCTGTTGCCACACTCAGAAGTCAAACATGGGAAAACTAGATGAGCACTTGTTCTAGAAGTTGTGGCAATTGGACAGAAAACTGTGTGTAGCTGGAAGACCTGTATTTACAGAACATGGTTATACCAAGGTAACACTGAAGCCCTGATGGATGTTCAGAAGCCATATAGCAGAAACACTTGATGTTGTCTTTCCAAGCTTTTTCTCTATCTTGCATTAGCATTCTACTCTTTTGGAGAGCCAAATTGCATTATTTGTGTTTAGTCTCTTCCTTCTAGGGGGTGCAAGGCTATTTAGGATGTTTAGGAAAGTTATACTGAATTAATTTATACTATCATCTAAGGATAGGATTTTTAGTTTGTTATAGTTAATAGACGATAGGGTAGTAATGAATATTTCTGGGTTAGGTTTGGGCAGATTGTGTATTGTTTTAAAAACATGCTGCTTGAGTGGATGCATGAGATATATGGTTGCACAGATTGAGGGATGGACATCATGAGTCTAACATTGTACCTGTGATGGTGAATTTGCTAGGGTTTGATACTAGGATCCAGTCTGATAAGGAACTTAATGTATTGTTGTAATGTGTGAGGCTATTAGTTAATTGTGTAAAACCGTATACGTTCATGGTAGATGTAGGGGAGTTAGAAGTTATGGCCAAACAATTGATATTGACATGACTTAGTAGTAGTAGTTTTTTTTCTTACAGAATCGTTATAGATATCCAATGTAGGATATCTTCCAGTGTGGGAGAATAGATTAGAATACAGAGAGCTTTTTTGGCAACTGAAATTATATGCCAATTCCCCTCCAGATATTAATGAATTCAAACCAGTTTTAAAATTAAGAGCTAGTAATTTATAAAGGTTTGGATACCCCAGAAATAAGGAGGATTTTGATTTATTAAATTATTTAATCATTTATCGACATATTTATGTATTCATTTAATAGAGTTGACTGCCAATATGTTTATATATATATATATATATATATATATATATATATATATTTATTTATTTATATAGCGAATATATAAATAATAATACTATTTTAGGTCCACATTTATGTAATATACAGGCCAGAAATGAGAAGCTTTTTTGGGGATTTATTAAATTATTCATTTACCTATTGATTTATTTATTTATTCAGCAGGATTGACTGCAAATATGTAATATATATATATATATATATATATATATATATCTGCATATTAAATACAGGATACTATTTTATGTTTACATCTATTTAACATATAGTCTGGGTTGGATATAAGAACGACTGTTGGTATTTACATACATTGTTTGATAAATTCTTTTATGATATTAGTTTTATATGAAATTTTTAAAAACTATTACAAATTGTTTTTAACTGAACTGTATTTCTTTAAGAGGAGACTGCCTATTAGATTCTGTCATTAACCATTAACTGTTAACTGTCTGCCTTACATATTTAGGGTTTAGGTACCACTTAGATTGGTCTGAAGAAATCCTCCTACTCAACTTTATATTTGAATGAAAGTGCTTAACTTTTTGTGTTGTGGTTAAAATAAATGTATTTTTAAAGTTACTTTGGATGTATTGGGTTACTGGTCCAGTAAACTCTATTGTACATTGATAAGTATATATTTTTTTGGTGGTCAGCCCTACATCTTCATGAACAAATGGGTACATACGTATTAATGCGACCACATTTGAAGTCTGTCTTCAGAGGCCAGTTTCAGCATGAACAGTACATTTTCTGGTCCCAAAGCATTCAAATCCATATTATAAAACATTTCATTACAAATATTACAAGTGGAACAGTGAAAAGGTGTTTTGTTGAAATGCTTCTTTAACAGATGCCCGATGGCATTTCCATGGGAACCCATGGCCCGAAGGGTCATGGTGTGCACATTCATACATAAGCGAGAAGCACTTCCTGAAACAGGTTGGCTTGGCTGAAGGAGTTTTACTTATATATGTGCACTTACAGGATTTGGAAATCTTGAAGTAGTTCACTTACAAAGTGAACAGAAGAACATGTTTTGTATCGGCATGCATTCTCTAAAAAGCAATGCTTACCTGTAAAATCATCCCAAATAGAACCAAGATGCTCTCCTCCAAAAAAAGGAAGCCAATCTGGTGGTCCCCTGCCATAAACAAACTATACAACAGAAGGAAGAAACTGTTGCAGAAAAGAAGAAAATCCCAGGATACAAAAAAAACTCCCTTACCAGCCTCAGTAAGAAGCTGAGATCCCTCATAAAATCCTCCAAAGCTAGTTACGAAAATAAAATTGCCAAAGATTCCAAAGACAACCACAAGGCATTCTATAGTTATGTCAAGAATTTAAATGGCAATGCTCAGATTTGCTCTGAGCTACAACAGAATGGCATTAAATATACTGATCCCAAGGATATTGCCAATATCCTGGCAGAGCGATTTAGTGCCAACTTCACCCCCCCCTCACCCCTAAAGGGCCCATCTCAATACCAAAAGATTGCCAAATTCTGGTAATCACGGCCACACAGGTAGAAACCGCACTCTCCAAAGCTAAGAATCCAGCTTCCATGGGACCAGATGACATCCCGGGCTGTGTACTACATGAACTACAAAATGAACTGGCACCTCACCTAAGTGTCATGTTTAAACATAGCCTCACCTCAGGCTTCATGCCCACTGAGTGGCATACAGCTACAGTTATCCAACTCCACAAGGGGGGATCCACCTTGGATCCCGGAACTACCGTCCCATCAGTCTGATGAGCCTGATCTGCATGGGCATGGAACACATTATCATGGAACTTATAAACAAAGACATTGGCAACCTTCAAACACTGGACCCCACCCAGTTTGGGTTTGTGAAGGGTCGATCTTGTCTCCTGAACCTGATTGACTTCTTCAAATCAGTCTCCAGAGCTGTGGACGAGGGTAACGTGGTCCACACAGCCTATCTGGACCTCACCAAGGCCTTCAACACCATTCCCAACTCTGGAATTATAGATAAATTTACTAAGTTGGGCATAAATCCCTATGTCACTCGATGGGTTGCCAACTGGTTTACTGACAGAACCCAGACTGTAAAAGTAGCCGACTCCAAATCCAGCTCCAGACAAGTGACAAGTGGAGTACCTCAGGGTTCAGTCCTGGGACTGCTCTTGTTTGGCATCTACTTCTCTAAAGTACAGGCCAACACTAAGGGACTCTGGCTAACAAAGTTCGCAGATGACTGCAAACTAGGAGCCATTACTGAATCCCCAAATTATGTGGATATTCTACAAAAGGGCCTTACAGAAACAGATGCTTGGTGCTAGAACCATGGACTCAAGCTTAATGCCAAGAAATGTATAGTTATCCCCTTTGGGAAAAACCATGTACCAATGAATTACCACATAGGTGGCAGTACACTAAACACGGAAAGTGTGATTAGAGACTTGGGGACACAGGTGGACAGTGGTCTCACCTTTGATAACCACATCACCACAACAGTCAGGAAATCTTTCTATGTGGCACACCTCATCACTAAGGGCTTTTCATCCAGAAAAAAGGAGGTCATTGTCCCACTGTACTCATCCCTCATTAGACCCATTTCGCAGAAATACCTCACTAAAAGAATCACAGGCCTAAAGCAGATGCCCTATGCTGACCGTCTAAAAAAACTCCAGCTATGCTCTGTGGCATATCATTTACTCAGAGGTGATCTCTGCTTAACATACAAGGCCATGTCAAACCCTGAGCTGTTGGACATGCTCCACTTAAAGAAATCCCAATCCCTCAGAGACACACGCTCCAGGGATCTAAACCTTGTCATCACAATGAACAAAACATGCTGGAGGGATAGGTTCCTGACCCAGAGACTCCCCATACTCTGGAATAGACTGCCCATACATGTCAAGCAGAGTGCCTCATTGGCCCTCTTCAATAGAAACCTTGACGATTGGATGGGAGATAGGAAATTCACCCCGGGGATCATGTCAGTCACCCTGCTAGACAGGGGTCCAGAGAAGTAAATATTGTGGGAAGAAATATGCAGGGAATTGTTATGGCTAGGTTTGCATAGGCCCTAGGGCCGATAGCCTAGTACCAACCTATGAACCTATGAACCTATAAAGTGCTTTAAGGCACTCTGTGTAAGGCAAGTCTGTTACACCTTGTATTGTTTTTGTAAGGAACCTCTGAGGTCAATCTAGTTGCTGCATATGCCTGATCAGGTACATACCGAAGGGAGCATTGCACTCTATAATCGGTCTAATAAGGGAAGAATACAAAGGGATATGACCTCTTTGGACCTAGGTGCCATACCCTTACTTATAAGTTGTGAACATTAAAGAATTTCCTCACCACTGTGGTCATGTTGTGGTCGAAGGCAAGGCTACTGTCTATGTGCGTGCTCAGATCCCTGACCAATGTGTCAACTCTTAGAGGCATATTATCAACATGATAATTAACCAGGAAGGTTGACTTCCCAAACAGTACAATTATGCATTTCTTAGCATTGAGTTTAAGACCATGGCTTCAGGACCATTTGTTAGTCAGAGATACACCTTCTTGAAGAATGCTAGTATCTGCAGGGCAGTTGATGCTAACCTCCAGCTTGCAATCATTTGCAAACTAAGTCAGTCATAAACCTTTAGCATTTGCTTCCACTCCAGAGAAATACATGCCAAAAGGAGCAGGCACAGTACTGAGCCCTGGGGCACTCCACTAGTGAATGGCCTCTTGGTAGAGATGGCCTCATCTGTTCTGATCTCCTGGATCCTATCAATGAGCCAGATGGCTATCCAGCAGGTGATAAAAGGGTTTATACCTAATTTAGTGAGCTTGTCTATAATTCATGAGTGGGTATTATATCAAAAGCAGGTTGAGGTAAGCTTTGTGCACAGTCTTGCCTTCACCCATTGTTTTGGTGACCCTCTCAAAGAAGTTCACCAGATTTAATAGGCATGACCTTCCTTTAACAAAGTTTAACTGTGATGGGTCCAGCATTTGCAGGTTACCTATGTCCTCATTTATCATGTCCATGATGATTCTTTCCACAGCCTTACATATGATGCTGGTCAGACTTAAGGGCCTGTAGTAACCCAGATAGGTGGTAGGTCCTGCTTTGTGCAGGGAATGACTGTGGCCATCTTCCATTTCTTGTACACAAAAACCTGACTGTGGGCTCCAGTTGAAAAGGGATTCAAGTGGATCAGAGAGGTCATGCTTCATGCTATTTAGTAAGCATCTTGGGATGTTATCAGGGTCCCTCAATGCAGTGGTTTTGGCCCTGGAAAGTGCATTGAAGACCTGTTCTGTAGTAATGGTTGGAGGATTGTGTTATGTGGTATTTCCTTTGCACTATCACGGGGGAGTGGAGGAAACAAACCATATGAGAATCGGGCCCATAATTACAGGGAGAACAGTCACCTTACCTTCTCACTTATCCAGATGAGCTAATTGTCAAAGGCTAAATTGTGTCAGGGTGTGTCAAAAGTAACTCTAGCCAGATGGCTCATTGTATCTCTTATGTTTATAAGAAAAAGGGTCTGACTTTACCAAGACCCTCTAGGGCTCACTCCACAAGGCCTGTTTCCACCTTGTCCACCTCCTTGTCTAGAGCTACAATAGATAATAGGAAGACCCAACTAGAGAAATTAATGTCATAATGCAAGCATGTCGTATAATGTAATATAATCCCCATAACAGGGCATATTACATACCTGTCAACCACTTAAAGCAAGAAGTCTGGACAAAGCCTAAGATAATGGGGGGACAAAGGCCCAAAAATAGGGGCAGATTTTAAATATTGCCCTTATAAACTTAGAAAATTGCTAAAATAACAGGATTTGTGTTAGCATGCATTTTCTGGGTCTATATTACATTATCAGCTGATGAAAAGAGCGAACGCTCTTTCATCGAACAGATAATGTCGAAAGACCTAAACAGCGAAGATATGGAACATCGTTTTTTTTTTCCTAGGGGGAAAAAATGGTGGGCCATGTCTTCAGGACTTTGCCATTTCCTCCACTGTGGTGCGATCTTGGAGTTGGTATATTTAAGTAGGGACGGTGTGGGGGGCACAGCCACCCACATTGGGGGTGTGAAGCCTCCCACTCGTTTTGTGCTTTAAGTTTTTTTTTATTTTTTATTTTTTGCGGAGCAGCGCATTTTTTCCCTGGGAAAAAATTTGCTGTTCCGTGTGTTTGCTGTTTAGGACTTTCAACATTATCAGTTCGATGAAAGAGCGTTATTCTTTTCATCAGTCAATAATGTAATATAAACACCATTTTCTGAAGGATATGAAGTCTGAAACTCAAATATATGTAATTATTTGGTCATTATTTAGTGACCTCGGTCCTCTGTGATTTGACAGAAAACCACAGATTTTATAAGGAACAGACCAAATATTTCAGGAAAAAATCTGAACATTCTGCGAAAATCTGTACAGTTGAGAGGTAGAAACAAATTACAGAGGACCAGTTGAAATCCTTTAGCAGTGGTTGATAACATAACTGATTTATTTTATTATCATAGTGTGTGGTGAGCTACACTTTAACTTGAAATAACATTTCTGTTATTCTTGCTACATAAATTCAGAGAGGTGTATCAGAAAACTGTAGTAGCATCCATATACACTGGAAGAATCCTAATAAAGTATACTGCTTGTAAGGAAAAACACTCCACCAGTTAATTCATACAAAAATTAATTTAAAGGTATGTTTGAATGCACTGTGGTATATTGTATAAATATGTAAAACAACAATCCACCCAAGTCAACTCAGCCTCACCACCTTGAAAAAGATGATTCCTCAATACAAAACAGATGAATAAGAATTTATACCACATGGTACTCTAATAAGTGGCAGCAAC
Source organism: Protopterus annectens (assembly GCF_019279795.1). Taxonomy (NCBI): domain Eukaryota; kingdom Metazoa; phylum Chordata; order Ceratodontiformes; family Protopteridae; genus Protopterus; species Protopterus annectens. The sequence continues at coordinate 694,642,028 of NC_056725.1, forward strand.
GGAATCCAAGTTCAGTAAAATAAAATACAGTAGTGTAGTCAATATCATCTTTTCCATGGTGGTGAGGCTGAGTTGACCTGGCTGGTTTGTTGTTTTTCATGGTCATTTTTTCCACCAGAGTGCTCCACTGTGTTTTTCTGTTGTATAAATATATTGATAACATTCTTGGTACAAGGAATTCCATAAATGGACACTAATATATAACAATGTAAAAATGTTATCATGGTAAATAATCATGTTCATTTTCTGTGTAGAATACAGTATAAATGGCAGACCAGACAAAAGAGATGACCTGACGTGTTTTATGTACCAGTCTCACCTGGGCAGCAAGCAGTCATCGTTCTGCAGTGCTCATCTGGCAACTTATGTGCAACAGTATCCATGTCCATTCGCCTCAGTGTTGGAAGGGATGGGTGGTAGAGGACCTCTTTTACTCCAGCTAACTTGACAGTTCCTCTGCTGCTAAGCAGTGCTCTCTGGCCTGCAGCACTGTATGTTCTGACCTCACTCCCAGAATACGGAGGAAGAAATGCATCTGTAGCCATTACTGAGTAAGCCTTTTCTCTGATAAACACTTGCAGTTAATCATCTGACAGTTCCTGCAAAGAAAAGAGATTTGTTTCATTTTCCTGCTTTATATACACTGTATCCTCCAACTTACCTCACAAGATATGAGCAGCTGAAATAAGGCAGCAATTGCTTTAGGGATTAAAAAGATCTCTGACTGAATAAATGACAGTAACAAATGTGTGTGTGTGTGTGTGTGTGTGTGTGTGTGTGTGTGTGTGTGTGTGTGTGTGTGTGTGTGTAAATGTATATGCACTGATTCACTACATATATGTACCAATGTGCAAATCCAAAGCAATACATTATGCACTAATATGGGCAATTTTTGTATCTATCCCTTTCATATACCAGACTATTCAGCTGCTCACAGCATAAAAGTCTCATCATAGTCCTTCAAGAGTGATGCACTATGATGTGCTCAGTGAAGATGTTGATCATTCATTCATTCATTCATTCATTCATTCATTCATTCATTCATTCATTTTCTGATAACCCATTTAATCAAATTCATGGTCCCCTGTCCCAGCAATCATCAGAACCAAATCAGTGAAACTAACCCTAAATGCACAATCAATACACTGCAGAATGTGCACATGCACACACATGACTGCACACACTCATACACACTTGCACATTCACTCATTCACTCATAAACAGCACAAACACATATTGGGAGTTTTGAAGGATTGCTTTTTCCAATTATGGCACATTACTGGGATATGAAAGGAAACTCATTGAAAACCCATGCAAACACAGGAGGATATGCAAAGTAAAGAAGGAGCTCCACCTCATCACTGAACTGGACGATGTTAGGTAGCAATGTTAACCACTGTGCCACCCAGTATATGCAACGTCTGAATAATGATACACAGCTTACATCATACAAATTCATATAAAAAAGTCTCATCTATAAGCTAAATGCTGCTACAAATAAGCAAAATGTGAGCTGGTAGTAGTTTGCAGTGTACAGACCGCTTTAAGAAAAGTCATAGACAGCAATGCAATGTGTTGTTAAGCAGATCATAGCTCTTGGGAAAATGGGAAGCAGATGCAAACAAAATATATTTTGCAGCTCATCTTGACATGGTTTATGCATATAGGAGTTTATTAAGACAGGATGGGAATGAAAAATGAATAATTATAGCATGTAGGAGTTGGTTAATTGGTTTAGAACTGGGAAAGTTGGGTAAAGAGGAATGAATTATAAAAATTATAGATGAAGGACCCTGCAGAATTAGTTGTATGGGAAATGTCTAGACTGAGTGAGGAGTGAAGGGAAAGGATTCAATTTGCTATGAGGTCACTCTATAGTGATTCACTAAGTTGTCTCTTTGGGTTACTCACCTTTCCCAAAAGTTGAAGCCACTACATAGTATAATAAAAGTAGTGCATTCAGTGTATTTCAGTGAACTAATGACTGAATGTGTGAAATTGGTTGGTGATGGAAGAAATGTACAGAGTGCTTTGAAGGAGAGGTTACTTGGGAATCAGAAAGGGTCACCACAATGTTCTGTGTTCACTGAGCAGAGAAGCTAAAAAGTACTAAGACTGAATGTTGTGCAGGTTGCAAATAGTTTGGAAGCCATACACATCACCTTTTCAAAAATGTAATGTCTGAAGTACACATGAAACGTTGGCATGTTTGAATTATACATGAAACATATGGAAGTAATTATAATGGATGAATCAGAGTATTGGCACAACCAGCTGTCAGCCATCAAGCCTATTAAATAACAAACAAGCAAGATTTATGGTAAAGTAGGTGAGAGGACAGATTAAACTGCATTTGATTGGAATATAGACTACAGAATAAAAGAAACACTGAGATTGTATGGTGTTTTGGAAGGCAAGGAAGAGATAGACTTGTTGTGATATGAGAAATCCAAGGTTACAGAGTTGACTGAGTTTGCAAACAGTTCTTTGGAGATAGCACTTGTTAAATGCTTGCTGTTGCCACACTCAGAAGTCAAACATGGGAAAACTAGATGAGCACTTGTTCTAGAAGTTGTGGCAATTGGACAGAAAACTGTGTGTAGCTGGAAGACCTGTATTTACAGAACATGGTTATACCAAGGTAACACTGAAGCCCTGATGGATGTTCAGAAGCCATATAGCAGAAACACTTGATGTTGTCTTTCCAAGCTTTTTCTCTATCTTGCATTAGCATTCTACTCTTTTTGGAGAGCCAAATTGCATTATTTGTGTTTAGTCTCTTCCTTCTAGGGGGTGCAAGGCTATTTAGGATGTTTAGGAAAGTTATACTGAATTAATTTATACTATCATCTAAGGATAGGATTTTTAGTTTGTTATAGTTAATAGACGATAGGGTAGTAATGAATATTTCTGGGTTAGGTTTGGGCAGATTGTGTATTGTTTTAAAAACATGCTGCTTGAGTGGATGCATGAGATATATGGTTGCACAGATTGAGGGATGGACATCATGAGTCTAACATTGTACCTGTGATGGTGAATTTGCTAGGGTTTGATACTAGGATCCAGTCTGATAAGGAACTTAATGTATTGTTGTAATGTGTGAGGCTATTAGTTAATTGTGTAAAACCGTATACGTTCATGGTAGATGTAGGGAGTTAGAAGTTATGGCCAAACAATTGATATTGACATGACTTAGTAGTAGTAGTTTTTTTTCTTACAGAATCGTTATAGATATCCAATGTAGGATATCTTCCAGTGTGGGAGAATAGATTAGAATACAGAGAGCTTTTTTGGCAACTGAAATTATATGCCAATTCCCCTCCAGATATTAATGAATTCAAACCAGTTTTAAAATTAAGAGCTAGTAATTTATAAAGGTTTGGATACCCCAGAAATAAGGAGGATTTTGATTTATTAAATTATTTAATCATTTATCGACATATTTATGTATTCATTTAATAGAGTTGACTGCCAATATGTTTATATATATATATATATATATATATATATATATATATATATATATATATTTATTTATTTATATAGTGAATATATAAATAATAATACTATTTTAGGTCCACATTTATGTAATATACAGGCCAGAAATGAGAAGCTTTTTTTGGGGATTTATTAAATTATTCATTTACCTATTGATTTATTTATTTATTCAGCAGGATTGACTGCAAATATGTAATATATATATATATATATATATATATATATATATATATCTGCATATTAAATACAGGATACTATTTTATGTTTACATCTATTTAACATATAGTCTGGGTTGGATATAAGAACGACTGTTGGTATTTACATACATTGTTTGATAAATTCTTTTATGATATTAGTTTTATATGAAATTTTTAAAAACTATTACAAATTGTTTTTAACTGAACTGTATTTCTTTAAGAGGAGACTGCCTATTAGATTCTGTCATTAACCATTAACTGTTAACTGTCTGCCTTACATATTTAGGGTTTAGGTACCACTTAGATTGGTCTGAAGAAATCCTCCTACTCAACTTTATATTTGGACGAAAGTGCTTAACTTTTTTTGTGTTGTGGTTAAAATAAATGTATTTTTAAAGTTACTTTGGATGTATTGGGTTACTGGTCCAGTAAACTCTATTGTACATTGATAAGTATATATTTTTTTGGTGGTCAGCCCTACATCTTCATGAACAAATGGGTACATACGTATTAATGCGACCACATTTGAAGTCTGTCTTCAGAGGCCAGTTTCAGCATGAACAGTACATTTTCTGGTCCCAAAGCATTCAAATCCATATTATAAAACATTTCATTACAAATATTACAAGTGGAACAGTGAAAAGGTGTTTTGTTGAAATGCTTCTTTAACAGATGCCCGATGGCATTTCCATGGGAACCCATGGCCCGAAGGGTCATGGTGTGCACATTCATACATAAGCCGAGAAGCACTTCCTGAAACAGGTTGGCTTGGCTGAAGGAGTTTTACTTATATATGTGCACTTACAGGATTTGGAAATCTTGAAGTAGTTCACTTACAAAGTGAACAGAAGAACATGTTTTGTATCGGCATGCATTCTCTAAAAAGCAATGCTTACCTGTAAAATCATGGAGAGATGACACATATAACAGGTGGCCACTACTTTACCTATCTGTAAAAAGCAAGTCATTTGTCACATTGCAGAAGCTTGGCTCAAGCAGTTTCAATTATGTATGTGCACTTAAAATGAAAGGACGATTTCTAAATATTACAGTAGTTCACTTACGAAGTGAACAGAAAAACGTGTTTTGTTTCTGGATGCATTCTCTGAACAGCAGTGATTACCTGCAAAATTCCGGAGTTGTGAAACATATGACAGGCAGTGCCTACTTTACTTTTCTGAACAGAACAAGTAATTTCTCACATGTACATGTGAACCTGATTTCCAAACCTTGGTGACTTATATATATCACATTCTGGCAGGAGAAGGGCTTGGAAATGAGCCATTTTTCCTGTTCAAAATGTGGTTGCGATAATACATAAGTACCCCACTATTTTTTAGGTTATCTTCTAGTTCCAGTGTAGCTGTATTGTCACCAGAAGGGACATAAAGGACAGTAATAAATATCTCTTTATATTTGTTTATTTTTAGGACAGTAATAATAAGCCCTGCTGAACCGAATTTGGGTATTAGTTTGTTGTAGAGGGAAATGTGGTATGCGTTGGGAAATATAGAGCAATTCCACCACCTCTCCTACAGATGATATTATTGCCGAGGGTGAAATTTTGGAGTTGTTTATGCTGGGTTCAAGCCACATTTCAGTTATACCAAGACTTGTGTTGGATAATCCAGGCATGTAGTTCAGTAGTTTTATTTTTTATGCTTCCAATACTTATGGCAGCAAAAGTTAGATTACCGAGGTAGGGGGTAGACCGTTATAGGGTTAAAGTAATGTGTGAAAAGGAATTGCCTTGATATTGATTGTGATAGGTGGGGCCAGGATAAGTGTGAATGTCTCTTCCTTGAAGTATTTTAGTATAGTGGGGTATTATAGTTATATGCCTGCACATGTAATACCTATTTACAGTACTTCTTAGTAATTTTTTGTAATATGCTTTTCTTTTGTTTCCAAAAACTTTTCATCAGCAAACAGGCATCAATAAACATAATATTCCCCGTAATAAAGTTCTGCTGGAACTTTATCAATACCTCTTCTGTGCACCTCTACCTTTACATTACAACCATTCGCCACATATTTACATTCTTTATCCAGTATTTTGTCAAAAAAAACAGTGTCCAACTTTTCATATTTTCCATTTTTTTATTTTATCGTTTAAACTGAAGAGCGACACCATTGTTAATATACCCCATTCTCTTCATCCGTATCATTATTGTGTACTTAAACATCAACTTTTCTTACATTCTTTGGCAGCACTGTATTATGCCCCTGCAAAATATCACCTAGCCCACCCATCAAAATAACTAACGGGGGATAAAGAAGCCCTAATATCTTTGTTTCATCATACATATTTTATGAATACATCCAACATTATTATCTCTTTCAGTTCTTAAAGCACAGCTGTCATAACTGGTAGATTCACTTCACAATATTTATCAGCTTCCTTCTTAGTATAATCAAACTCCTTGCCTCTACACCCAGACTACTTTTGTTTTATATGGATTACAAATCTGCATCATGTCCTAATCAAAATGTCACTTTGGTCACCCATGACAGTAACCAACAGGATATTAGGAAAACAAAATCATTTCTTTAGTTATACATATTTCTCAAATACATCCAAAATGTTTATGTTTTTAGTCAATAAAACAGAATCAACATGACCAGCACATCTTTTTACGCTGATATTGTACTTGAGAGCCTCACCAGATGCGCAGTAGCAAGCCCCGCCCAAAACCCACCCCCATGATATGTCATTCATGAATATGCATTCCCTCTGAACGTACAACAAAATGTAGAAAGAAAATACTTTCACAAGGGGAGTCCTTACAAGTACAATATCACCAAAAAATGATTACATCTGTTCTTATTCTGAATACAGTTATTTTATTAGCACACTGTGCTCCACGTTGTGACCCCGAGGAGGAATTTTTAGGTAAGACTGTGGTACTTTCTTTCTACGCCCTTATGTCCACTTCATTTATTACTGGTTATTTCAGCTTATACACACACACACACACACACACACACCTACTTTTCTTTTTTTCTTTTGAGACCGGACCGGAACATATATATAAAGGTAAATGTAATTGATAAGACTTTTGAAAACATAGCATGAAGTCTGGCTTATTTATAATAGCGATAATACAGCTACACTTGTAAAAGCCACCAAGTATTGATGTCTTATAAAACTTCCTGAATTAGTTCTGCTTGACTCACTGCACAGTGAAATGATTGTTTTGAGAATAGGACCCATCACAGGCCAGTTTTTCGTAATTTACAGACTATTGCACACCCAGGTCCACCGCATCTGTCACTCAATTTGCGACACTCCCACTTCTGTGCAAAACGAAGTGGTGAGGCCCTCAAGTACAATATCGCCCTTTCTACTATACACATTAATCACTTATTATATGTAGTTAGTCAAAACACACAATGATGTCCCCTCAGCACGGAGCAATTCTAATCATAGATCCTTAATAATGCAAACATAAAAATACTATTTCTGTCATCAGGACACCATTTGTCTGCTAAAATTCTGCATCTTGCATATACCCCATAATAATTAATAGTTCTCCACAACCTGTACTCCCACTGTTAATGTCTCTACATCCATTTCAAACTCATATTTATGACACTGGAAACAATTCACTCTGTAATTCTTCATACTTGAACTTATATGATGATAACATTTCGATCAATCCTTTATGAAAACTTGACATTTGTGTTACACAGCAAAACTTTCACTAATACTTCATCAAGCTACGTACATAGCTTTACTCGGCTTACATTTAACTTAACTAAAGGTAAAAGAACATAGGATAACCCCCCCCCCTCATATTATGCTCATCTTCCCAGTTGTATTCACTAGTATGGTTAATACTTCACCATATTCTAGCTACTAGAAAAATATGAAAAAAATAGCCTTTTGAGCTATTTGAGCTAAACTAAAACACCAAACAGGAGTAGTAAGAAATATTTGTAAATTAAACGCCAAACAGTAGTAAAAAATCTTGTTGCGATCAAAGTATCTTCACTTTTTCAAGTTCTTCATACCAAAACAAATCTTCTTGGGATTAAAAATAGCTTCACTTCTTAGTAGCAAAACAACAAATCTTTATTGGGTGAAACTGATATAAATCGGCAGATAAGCGCTGTACTTATGTAAAGAAACTAGAAATAAATATTGTGATTATACATATTTCAAAAACAAATAAAAAAATCAACATTCTATTTAATTCTATAGAAACATAAACATATAATTGTGATTGGTTAAAACCTAAATATGTCTCAGAATATATATTAGAATGTAGGTGATTTTAATATTCCAAGGGTCATCTTGCTTCCAGCGTCTGTGTGATTGAATGGAGTGTGTGCAGCCAGGAAATTCAGTGATGAAACTTAAAAGAGACAACTTTGAAAAAACTGGTGTGCTATAATAGGTTCATAGGAAGGTACTAGGCTATTGGCCCTAGGGCCCATATAAGCCTAGCCAAAAAGGTACCCTGGCTTTCGCCATCCAAGAAAATTATTTTCCTGTGCCACTGTCGAGCAGAGCCACAGAAGTGATCCCCAGGGTGAATTTCCTATTTCCCATCCAATTATCAAATTTTTCTTGAAGAGTGCTAATAAGGAGCTTTGTTTGATATAGATAGGTAGTTTGTTCCAGAGTATAGTGAGTCTCTGGGACAGGAATCTATCCCTCCAGCATGTTCTGTTTATTGTGGTGACCAGGTTTAGGTCCCTAGAGCATGTAGCTCAGAAGGATTGGAATTTCTTTAAGTGGAGCATGTCCAACAGCTCTGGGTTTGACATAGCTTTGTATGTTAGGCAGAGATCACCTCTGAGTAGGCGATATGCAACAGAGTAAAACTGGAGTTTTTTGAGACGGTCTGCATAGGGCATCTGTTTGAGGCCAGTAATCATCTTTGTGAGGTATTTCTGCAGCCTTTCTAGTTGTTGTAGATGTCTTGTGAGGTACATACCAAAAGGGACATTGTACTCTATAATGGGTCTAATGAGTGACGAGTAGGGGGGAACAATTACCTCTTTTTTCCTGGATGATAAACCTTTTGTGATGAGGTGTGCCACATAGAAGGATTTCCTGACTACTGTGGTGATGTGATTATCAAAGGAGAGATTACTGTCCACCTATGTCCCAAGGTCTCTTATCACACTTTCAGTGTTAAGTAGACTACCGCCTATGTGGTAGTTCATGGGTACAGAGTTTTTATCAAAGGGGATGACAATGCACTTTTTGGCATTGAGCTTGAGGCCATGGCTTTGACACCAGGCATCAGTCTCAGTGAGGCCCTTTTGTAGGGTGTCCACATCGTTAGGAATTTTGATTATGGCTACTAGTTTGCAGTCATCTGCGAACTTTGTCAAAGACCTTCTGTTTTAGCCTGTACTTCAGAGAAGTAGATACCAAGCAGGAGGGGACACAGGACTGAACCCTGTGGTACTCCACTTGTCACTGGTCTGAAGTTGGATTTGGAGTCTGCTACTTTCACAGTGTGGATTCTGTCAGTGAGCCATTTGGCAACCCATCTTGTGACATAGGGATTTATACCTAGTTTAGTGAGTTTATCTATAATTCCAGAGTGGGGGATGGTGTTGAAAGCCTTGGCGAGATCTAAATAGGCTGGGTGAGCCACCTTTCCCTCGTCTACAGCTTTGGTGACTGCTTCAAAGAAGTCTATCAGGTTTAGGAGACATGATCTGCCTTTTACAAACCTGAACTGGGTAGGGTCCAGAGTTGGAGATTACCAATGTCTTTGTTTATAAGTTCCACGATGATACGTTCCATGGCCTTGCAGACCAGGCTCGTCAGGCTAATGGGGCGGTAGTTCCCGGGGTCCATGGTGGATCCCCCTTTTTGGAGTGGGATAACCGTCGCTGTGCGCTGTTCAGTGGGCACAAAGCCTGAGGTGAGGCTATGATTGAACATGGTACTTAAAGGACTTATAAATGCACCCATGAGGAAATAGTAATTGGGGACTGTGTGTTTGGTGTTTTTTATAAATACATAAATGTGTACCATTAGGTATTAAACATCTAATCAACTATGTAGGCTAACTTGTCTAAAACATATACTAAACTATCCATTGTCTGTGTGCTTGGATAGAGAAACTGTATGGAGGAATCAAGAAGTAAAATCTGACTGGGTGAAAAACTGAAATTCTGGTCTGCTATGGATCTTGTAACAAACAGTGATGACTTCGTAATTTGTGTTATGTGTGATAGGTATTTTTTATAGAAACTAAATGCTCTTGTTGGTGTACAGCAGATTATCTGTTAAATAACAGTAAATTGTTTAAATTACATAGGAGAATTTCAATAATAAAGAAAGCAACCCCACTTAAAAAATCTCTGTATGTTAAAAATTAATAAATATAGCTTGTCTGCAGTGGTTTTGTTCACTCTTCTTCAGGTTTGTCTCTTGGGTGGAACCTTTTAATTTGAAAGAAAACGTTTTGTGCACAGAAGTACAATAACTAATAACCAATTAATAATTAAAATTAATAATAAATAATTGTATGAATCTCCACCAAAGTCAAATGAAAACAGGATGTATCCCATGGGCCTCTACTACAGGAGGTTTAAGGTATCACACAGTGAAAACTCTAGGTTTGCTAGGTTTTTCTTGTAGTGTTTACTACGTGTCTAATTTGGTATAATCATTTAAACTTGTGATGTGTTTGGATTATATTTGAAGACTGTAAAATTATTGATGCTCATCATATTGATCACTGCTGCAGTAGCCTTAACTATATGGGTTATATCCTGCCAAGGATATAACAGTTGGCCACCATCCAAACCTTCAGTGTACCTTCCACATACCCAAACTGTCAAGCAACGTGAGTTGAGCTGACTAAAAGACAAGTTAAGGTACCAAGCTTTCAAAACTTTACTGCTGCCAAAGAGTACACTCCTGTGAGGCTTTCAAAGATTGATGGCCAGCTTGTACTCTTTCTTTGTTGGGCAGAAAAGTTCCCTTTAGTGAAAAACCTTCCATTTAATATTTTGCTTATTATTTATACTTTATTTTTCAGGAAAGTTACTTTAAAGCTAGCAGTTTGTATTTTAATGGACTGTCATGAGACCGTACTGTACTTTTAAAAAGACCTTGAAGAAACTTTGCAGTGTGGAGGGTGTGATGTTCACTTCCTGAATTATGTTATGCACTTAATTCACTTAAAAATTGAACTGTAAAAAAAAATGCTACAAAATAATCAAATAAAAATAGTAGGCAGTCCACAGTTGACTTAAAATGGAATATCCTTTATTGAAACACACAAACAAGTGATCCTAGTTGAGTATAATCAATTTATACTCAAATAGGATCGCTTGTTTGCATGTTTCAATAAAGGGTATTCCATTTCTAACTC
>NC_056725.1:694655571-694715571 GCF_019279795.1 Protopterus annectens
TATCTTACCCCATTCCCTGTCTTGAGAGCCCATCTGCCTTGGCATTGCTAATCCCACTGCGGTGCTGCACTGACCTATCATATGTTTGCAACCCTAGACTCCATCTTAGCAACTTGGCATTTTGCTGGCTGACTCTGGCTGACTCTGTGTAACCATGTTAGGGGGTTGTGATCTGTCACTACAGTGAATTTTCTTCCATACAGATAAGGCTGATGTTTCTGCAGTGCCCACACTATGGATAGACATTCCTTTTCTAATCTGGACTGGCTAACACAGGGGGTCCTACCAAAGCTTCCATAAGCTCCTGGAATGCCTGCTCACATGCTGGGGTCCACACTACCTTATCTGGCCTGTTCTTCCAAGTCAGGTCTGTGAGGGGAGCAACTATGGTACTATAACTGGGGATGAACTAACTTTCTATAGTACCCTGCTGTCCCTAAGAATGCCCTCACCTGCTTTTTGGTAACGGGTGCAGGCCATGCCTGAATGGCTTTTACTTTGACAGGTTTTGACCTGATTTTATCACTCCCCACTCTATGTCCCAGATAGGAGACCTCTGCCATATCCACCTGACATTTGCTGGGCTTAATGGTCAACCCTGCCATCAGTAGTCTGCTCAGCACCTCCCTGACATGCTGAAGGTGCTCTTGCCAGGAATGTCTGTAGATGGCAATATCACCTAGGTAAGCAAGGGCAAACCCTCCTGCTAGAATATGATCTACCAGCCTCTGGAAGGTTTCCGGGGCATTTTAATCCCAAAGGGCATCTTTGAGAACTCATACAAGCCAAAAGGAGTCACAAAGGCTGACTTCTCTTTAGCACTGGGAGTCAAGGACACCTGCCAGTAACCCTTGGCAAGATTAATGGTTGTAAGATACTTAGCCCCACCCAGCTGCTCTAGGGCCTCATCTGTCCTAAGCATAGGGTAAGCATCTGACTCTGTGTGACTATTTAATTTCCTGTAGTCCACACAGAACCTGGTGCTGCCATCCTTCTTTGGCACCAGCACCACTGGGGAGACCCAGGGACTGTTGGACTCTTGAATCACCTCTAGTTCCAATATCTCCTGTATCTACTCTCTCAGAGTCTGTTTGACTCCCTCAGGCACCCTATAAGGGGCCTGCCTAATAGGCCTTTGGGGTCCTGTAGCCACCTGGTGCTGAACCAGATGGGTGCACCCTGGTTTCCCAGTAAACATGTCCCCAAACTCCTGTTAACACTTCTCAGATTTCTTGAATCTGGGTAGGAGATAGCTGCTGGGACATTGCTACCCCTTCCACTGAGGTGTCAGTCCAAGTCTCACTGAGGAGCTCAGTCACCAGATCTCCCTCAGACCCCTCCTGCAATCCACTGAAAATGCTTAGCACAAGGCCCTGCCTATCATGGTAAGGTTTCATCATGTTATCATGGTACAATTTGTGCCCCTGCCTCCTGCCTAGCAGTTCCACCATGTAGTTAACATCACTTACCTTTCTTACCACCTTATAGGGTCCCTCCCAAGCTGCTTCCAGCTTGTTCGGTCTGACAGGAATGAGAACCATTACCTGCTGCTCTACAGCATACTCTCTAGCTCGAGCATTCCTGTCATACCACACCTTTTTCTGTTGCTGGGCTACTGCCAGGTTCTCCTAGGCCAAACCCATGAGTTCCCTGAGCCTTGTCCTGAGGTTTAGGACATATGCCACAACAGACTCCTTGTGAGATTCACACTCACCTTCCCACTCATCTCAAATTAAATCTAGAGGTCCCATCACTCTATGCCCATACAGCAACTCAAAGGGTAATAAAACCTGTGGATTACTGGGGAACCTCTCTGTAAGCAAACAACAGATGGGGCAAATATTTGCCCCACTCCATCTTAAACTAGTCTGCAAATGACCATAGCATGTACTTGATCAAAGAGTTTAACTATCAACCAGATCATTAGTCTGGGGATGGTAGGGGGTGGTCTTCAGGTGTTTCACCTCACAGTACTTCCACAGTCAAGCCAGCAGGTCTGACATGAAATTGGCACCTCTATCAGTCAGTATTTCTTTTGGGAAAATGAGCCTGCTGAAAATCTCCAACAAAGCATTTGCCACCTTTTCTGCCTCAATGGAGGACAGAGGCACTGTCTCAGGGTATCATGTAGCATACTCCACTACCACTAGAATATCATTTTTCCCTGTGGAACTTGGTTTACTCAGAGGCCCTGCAATATCCATAGCTACCCTATGAAATCACAATCACAGGCAAAGTCATCAAAGGAGCTCTCACCTTGTCTCCTACCTTGCCTACCTTTTGGCACTGCTCACAGGTCCTGCAGTACCCTGTTACATCTCTGGAAATTCCAGGCCAATAGAAGTTCTGCATAATACCTCTCTTTGTATGTTTTATGCCCATATGATCTGCAAAGGGAATATCATGGGCTATGGCTAGAAGCGCCAGATTGTAGACTCTAGGCACTACCAACTGCTGTACCCTCTCACATTCTAGCCCTCCTTCAACTCTATATACAGTAACCTTTTGTCCCAGTATACAGAATCCCCCTTCCCTTGAGAATCAGGTGCCCTACTATCTACCTGCCTCAGGCCTTGCAGTGCAGGGTCTGAAAGCTGAGCCTGTCTCAACTCTCTCTTTGTAACCCTTCCCAGCTCCCCTTCTACAGGAAGTCTGGTATCCTCTGACAGTGATGCCTCACTGTCAGCATGGGTACTGCTACTCACCTCTACCTTTGCAGTCACTCTGTCCAAGGGCACATCAGTACCCAGAAGCAGCTGTGGCTCACCTTCAGTCTCACTGCTACAGTTTAGCTCCCTCCCTGAAGTAACCACCTCACCAATCCTGGCTGCACGTATGCAGTCTGTCTGAGTCTCCCGCAGTCTACCAGACTCACATGCTTGTCTCCTAGTCTGACTGCATGTGACTGCATAAACACATGGTACTGCCTCATCCAAATCCTTCCCTATCAGGACATCTGCAGGATGGTAGTTCAGTACCCCTGTTGTCTCAAGACAACCTACTATTGGCATTTTGTCTTTCACACTTACTGGGTCTCTCACCTTTTGTTCCCCACCTTGCCTCCATGGACATCTGTATGCCACATGGCCCCACTGGTTGCATTCAAAACATTTAACCCTAGATCCTGGACGTGTACCTGGACTAGTGGCTTCCCCTGCTACTGGCAGATTCTGTTGGGGCAGTCTGTGCTGCCCACCATGGGTTCCTTTAGACCCATGAGCAGTACTAGGGGTCCCATTCCTGTGCAGAGATGCCCTACTTGCTAGGTATAGGTCTCCCTTCTTCCCCAACTCATCTGAAGTGGCACATTGTCTATCAGCTAGCCAGATCCTCATGTCCTCAGGCAAAGTGCTAAGGGCTTGTTCCCTCACCAAAAGGTCTGCCAGCCCTTCAAAAGTGGTGACCTGAAATCCTCTCACCCACCTATGAAAATAACTGCTCAGTTCAGCAACATATTCACACACACATTCATCTGCCTTGCCTCTATGCTCACAAAACTTTTTCCTATACGTTTCAAGTGTTAGCTTAAACAATTCTAACAAACAGTTCTTAACCGTAGTATAATTAAAGCAGTCAACATCAGACATTTTAGACAACACAGTTACAGCTTTACCATGGGGTAAGGGAGTCAGGAACCATACCCAGAGCATTTGGTCAACATCATACTGTTTACATACCCTTTCACACACATGAATGAAACTATTAAAATGATCCCCTTTTTAAACTGCGGAAGAATTTTACTGACCTTTTGTGCTTCTGGGGTTTGGTTACTCCCTTCCCCATTACCTCCATGACTCTGGCAAAGAGTCAGCATCTCCTTCTTATGCTGCCTCTGCCACTCCTTTTCCTCAACTTCCAGGTGCAGCAGTTTCTCATTCTCCTCAGCCTGCAGATGTCTCAGTCTCTCAGCTGCTTCTATTTCCAAACGCCTGGCCTCCAACTCAAGTCTCCTTAGCTCTAGGTGGATTTTTAAATCCTCTGCAGAAAGGTTGAGATGTCTATTCTCTGAGGGTGGTACATCTCCACTGCCAGTCTGATCATCCTCCTAATTGCTGTTTTCTGATGCAGCTGTGACCAAAGCTGCAATCATGTCTGCCTTATTCAGGTTTCCATGCACCACTCCCCTAGCCTGGCACATCTCAGCCAGCTGGCTCCTTATCAGCCTTCTATACTCCTCTGCTGACATGCTGCCTGCTCTCCCTGACTAACTAAGCTAACAAAAGAAATAAAACAATTGTGATCTGAACTCTAAGTATTCACTGCATGGCTGATTTAGAGCACAAAACACCTTACGTGATCACTGTACACAAAGCTACAGGAATTCACTCTACCCACACCACTACAAGCCAGTTAGTATTTGCCAACCAATTAATATGTGGTGTGGAAATCCCACCACTGCCAAACAATTAACATGTGCCACCCATGCACTGGCCCAGCAATCAAGGAGCCTCAATCCTCACCACTAACACCAGTGAGGGGCGTCCATATAGGGAAAGGATAATAAATACATACACAGAAAAGTACAATTTCCCATAAGAGCACACAGAGATCACAGTCAGTCTGGGGCTGGTTTCTCCCTTTCTCTCCAGGTCCCCAATAACAATCCTCACTAGCAAGGGCGCCCGCAGTAAGGGGTGGCACACTGCCCCCCGAATCGACTAGCTGGTAATGGTAGATTAATCTTATTTTAATTTAAAAATATTTTTTAGGGCTTCTTTAAGAACGCTTAGTCACACAGACGCTTTGCATCTGTGCGACTTGATGTTTTACGCCTTCATCTTTCAAGTGAAGTTTGAATTACAAAAGAAGACGTTTGGACTGGATTTCACGGACCAATGTACAAATGACAGGTAGGTGTGTGGCAACATAATAAGTACTTTTCAGTAATATTATTGTATGTTTACAGAGATTCTTTGCTCACCATGCAACTTAAATGGTTTTAGTTGAGTTACTTACAGTAAGCCGGCGCCCGAAGTAGTATGGAAGCAGACCTACGTGTCGCTTTGTTGGTACAGTAACTTAGAAATATACTATTTAATTGTTATTGATGGCAGAAATAATATTTAATGAAAAGGTAGCAGTACACATTAATTTCTTGGTCTTTGCAGGTGGACATGGTAACACAGCAGCAGTTTTACAATAAGGAACCAATTCACTTAAAATTAACACTACAAGCAGAATTGCAGGAGCTCAAAAGATTTTAGTCTGGTATATTTTAGACCAATCTTTGCCTACTAAAAAAGGGTATTATTTAATGCACACTGGAAAATATTTAGTTTTTGTGTGGTTTATTTGCAATGAGTTGACACCTTATGAAAACTAACATAGCTCTACTTCATAGTCATTCAAAATGTTTTAAAGTTCTTGTTCCTCCCAACTTGAATCAACATGAGTTTTCTAGTGCTGCAAGCATAGATACACCCTTGTAAGTGCCATAAATGCAGTTCTGCTAATTCTCCAAGTATATCTACAGATATTTCCCAATCAGATTGTTTCCAATAAATTTCTAATATACTCCAATAGTTCCTGATTTTTGCATCACAATAGAAGGAAGCTCTGTGGTTACCATCTCTCACAATGAGTCTCCTTATCTTTTACATTAGCTACTGTCTCTTCAGTAGACCTCCCTACAGTAACTTTTTTCTACATAGCCCTTCCTTTTATAGGAATAGTGTGGGTGGTGGTCTCATTCAGGATAAATGCATGGGTTCTTCCTCATCCATACCACCCCATACCGGTCACTAACATGCACATACAGACACACATTTGTGTATCTATGTACTCACTTTAGTCTATATATTGGAGTGTCTATGCACTCATTATAGTCTATGTATTTGTGTATGTATACTGACAATTATAAAACGTGGCAGTATGCTGTTATGCTTGCCCATTTCCAGTGCCAAGATTTGTACTTTACGTACGGAAGATATGTAAGGAATGGCAACAGCATGTGCTGAAGTCTCTGTCAGAGCCAGTGCCAGCTGTCTACACCATTGCAGAAGGTGCAGGCAGTGTTTACCATTACCTGATAGAACAATAGATAGTGGACAGATAGTGGGCCATTTGGAAGTGAAAAAGGGTATTGAAAGGAAACTAATCAACATGTGGAATCCAGGTGAATGTAAGGTAGGTTTATTTCTGTGGACACAAAATGTGTAATATTAAAATTATTAGCTATAGGGACCTTTTAGTGCCCTGTAAGGATCATATTAGAGCTGTCTCATGCTTTATCAGTCTGGTAGCAAGCCATGTAATATGATTGTTGTATATTATGTGCTGCACAGAATTCTCGGTTTGACGTAGATGGTTGATGACCCTAATATGCACCCCTTTAACAACATTTGCAAGTCCTTAAAATGGGAACTGTTGGAACATCCTCCTTATTTTGAAGTGATAATCTAGAGTGAGTTGTATTGTATCTATGTTGAATACTTTATCCTTGTATCGTTATCTGTTCTTTTCCTTTGCATTCATACTTGTGTTTTCCATTGCTGCAGATGTATTATTTAATCTAACTGTGTTCTCAGACATTCACTATAAGCCATAAACTGATGAGAATTAAACCATTATAGAGGTAATTTTATCACTAATTTGATGGTTATGTATCTATTACTTTAACAAATGATAACATAGTTCCTTCATTTTATTTCTTTTCAAAATTTGCGGTCCAGTTTTTTTGTTTCCTGTACTGGAAGAAATTGGGTTCATCTGCTCTATTTCTGAACAGCATTAAATGATATGTAATGCAGTCCCCATAAACTGATGAGAATTAAACCATTATAGAGGTAATTTTATCACTAATTTGATGGTTATGTCTCTATTACTTTAACAAATGATAACAGTTCCTTCATTTTATTTCTTTTCAAAATTTGGTCCAATTTTTTGTTTCCTGTACTGGAAGAAATTGGGTTCATCTGCTCTATTTCTGAACAGCATTAAATGATATGTAATGCAGTCCTTTTTTACTACATACTTCAGCCTTCTGAGATAATCTGGAATTGTTGAGCAAATACAGGTGACCACTTTTGCCATTTGCCCAAATAGCTAACTCTATATTAATGGAGCACATCTTAATTGGTTGTGCTTTGACTGTTAACTACTGCAGGCAGCACACTCATTCATTGACTTTAGTGACAGCATTTTAATAAAAGAAGTCTCAGTATCTCAATAGATTTGCTGGTGTGCATTATGCTGTTGCTAAGTTCCTAGGTCAGCCTGAGATGTGTTCCTGTATGTCTTCTCAGTTGCTCTAATGACATTGTTACAGTTCCATGTCCTACCTGCTTCAGAAACTGAATGTGGTGCTGTTTTATTCCCTATAACTACCTGTACATTAGGTTGTTTAAACTGCAGAGAAATTGATTTAAAGCAATGTTTGCTAATTAATTTTCAGATTGTGACTTCTGGCACCCATCTACCTCCTTTGTCTAAGTAGTAAAGTACTGTAAATTGCCTATGACCAGGAATTTAAAATCATTTACTATTATTTCTGTGCAGTGCTGCAAATTGTTTCTGAGATTTCTAACATAGTTAAAGAAGGCTTTCTGGTTACCCTGCACCTAGCTGGTTATTTTTACCTCATATCTGGCTTTGATTGATTTGATCAGGTAACAAGCTCCCTATTAAGTTTAGCAAGAGTGTCCTTAGCATCTTGAGAGTTTAATTTATTTTTGTAGGCAAAATGTTTTCTTTTATTACAGAACCTGTTTATATGTGGGTTTGACTAAATGGAATTATTCTTAAATGTGGCTTTCTATTTACTTCAGAGGGGGATAGATATGTCTATGCAGCTATTTACATGTGCATAGGATTTGACAGTATAGGATTCCACATAATTCAGGCCATCGCTAGTTTTAGTAAATTAACCTTAGCATAATCTCTGAAAACAGAGGTACTGGAATATGTTTTTGGCTTCAGTCTTCTAATGGATGTGACTGATTTGTGGTCCAGTTTAACTAGGAGGAAGTGGCAGTTGGTGGACACCAAAGTTGTCCCATATTGTTAAGGACCAAGTCCAGGATTTTATCACTCCTGTTTGGGTAGAGACTAACTGATCTAGCAGCAACCTCTATTAGTTAGAAATTTCTTCAATGTGGATTTTACTACAGAGATTGTGTATATTTTTACTGATACCGTGGACTTGAGTAGACTTTTATGATGGAAATGTTCTGAATTGGGCAATTTTGTCATTGGTGGATGCTTTTGTTTCTTTGTTTACTGGAAAAATTTTCAAAACAATAAATTTAAAATGCCCTTTAACAACTGTACTGTATTGTACAAGGAATATAATGTAATACAGTCAGGAAGGTGTATCAAAGAGCATGTGTATGTTATGTTCGAGGGGCCTATGATTTTGAAGACAGCACAGAGTTATTATTTGCAATTGGCAAAATGTATTTTCTCTGAAAGTGGGTTTCAGTGCTGTTTCAATGCATGTGAGTTTCAAGTGCAGAGAAGTTTTAATGTTGGTCTATTTTCATTGAGAATGCATTGCTTTAACAGATATGTATTAGGGTTTGTGCTGTAAAATGCAAAATAAAACTTTCAAATGAAATCCTAAATCATCGCAGAAGTAAAGCAGTATGCACATTAGTGTTTATGGTAAATGGGGCAAAATAACCAAGGAATGGGACATTGGAATGGCTGCAGGGGGGGGGAGGCTCCATTTGTCCATGATTTTGTGAGGGGGGGTATCAAACTCAGACAGCCCCGGTTGAACTATACCTCTCAGTTGTCCATATCTTTGCAGAATTAATAGGTATTTGCTGCTTATTTTTGGTTTGTTCCTCATAAAATGTGTGGTTTTCTAGCAAATCATTTAGGAATGAAGCCATTAAATGACAGACACTGAGTTTCAGATGTCATAACCTTCAGAAAAATGCATGCTAATGCAAGACTGTCTAAGTTTATACAAGAGCAATGTTTAGTAGTGTTTGTATGTCCCCCAATATATTTGGCCTTGTTCAGATTTCCTGCATTAAGAGGTTGAGAGGTACGTGCAAATCACTTTGTAGATTATGAATATCCAAACATCTCAATTGTCCCCAATTCTGGCTCAAAATGTTGCTCTCCCCTAATAATCCCTCCTCCAAAATGGCAATTTTGGAAGAAAATGTGGAGGGTTTACAATTATAACTGTAATGATCAGTTATAGATTACCTTTATTTCAGAAATGCATGTGGATGCTCTTATTTTGTTAGCTGCTTCAAGTTAACTGTTAATATTAAAAGGTGTCCCTTTTTGCTAGGTATTTTGCATCACATTTTGGTCTGTTTTTCATAAAATTGTGGTTTCTGGCAAATTAGTGGCAAGTCATTAAAGATTGAAGTTAGAAAATAATGGCAGACATTTGAGTTTCAGATTTTATACCCTTCGAAAATTTGTACTAATGCAAGATCTACCTGTTCTATTAAGTTAAGAGCAATATTTAAAAATTGGCCTTATTTTTGGGCCTGTGTCCCACTTCTAGTTCTATGTATGGCTTTGTCCAGATTTCTTGCTCTGAAGTTGAGAGGTAGGAGTGTCAGAGCCATCACTGTCAGCCAGAGACATTTCAAATTATGACATACTTATTGCACCCCAGCCCCATTGTAGTGGCTCGGGATGTGTCCAAGGAAGACAAGAAGCAGTTATGCAGTAAGTGTGCAGAGTATTCCCCCATCCAAGGTAGATCACAAATACGACTGTGGCTGTTCATCTGTCCTTGATTTTGCAAAATGTTCTGGTTTTCTATCAGATTTTTATATTGATTTATGCTTCTTATTATTCAGGAACTGCATGCTATCACAGTGTCCTGTTGCTCTGTTTAAGTAGCCATGGTTTAATAAACATCAGGTAAGCTTGTTGGAGATTGTAAGATGCAAGTAAGCTTTAGTAAGCTTGTCAGACATTGTAAGATGCAAGTAAGCTTTAGTAAGCATATTGTTAAAGAATTACCAGCATTGAAAGCCTTTTCGTTGTTGCCATGCAGAGAATATTTACATAACTAGATAATGTATAAGCCTTGGGTATTGAAATGCATATGACAGTATTTGTAATAAAAGGACAGGATTACAGTATTTTCAGAAGCTCATTACATTTTATTGGAGACCAGTGTCTTATAGCAGTGTTTGTGTGTTAGTACACTTGTAGTTGGGTGGCTTTAATGGTATATGGTAAATAAGCATTGCTACCTTACTTAAAAGCCAAGCCCTGCAACAACTAGCTCTACACTGAAGTCAAAACATAATAGCTCTGGTGGGTAAATGTACTCTGTGGTAATCAAAAAAAAGGCGAATGTTTGAAATAACTACAGCTTATGTTCAAACACAATAGGTAGTGATGAAACAATGCTCTGCTAAAAATGCTTTAATGCTCCACATTGCTGAGCTGCAATCACTAGCTACCAGGATTTCACCCACTTCAGATCAATCACGGTGCCGTCCAGTGCAACCTTCCCAGAACTAATTCAAGTCTGACCAGAATTATTTGGTGTGTGTATAAGAGGGAGGTAGCATACCCTCAGCTGTCCAGATTTTTGCCCCATATTCCTCTTAAAGGGATTGAAGTTGCTAAATAATGAGACATTTCAGTTTTAGATGTCATTTAGAAAAATGCATACTAACACAAATCCTGTTACTCTTGTATTTTTCTAAGTTTGAGAGCCATATTTATAATCTGTCCCTATTTATTTTAGGCTTTGTCAAGATTTCTTGCACTAAGGGTGAGGCCTTGAGGGGTGTGGTATCTTTGTAAGAGAGAGAGAAAGTGAAATGCCCAAGTTAGAGTTAGCAGGTGGAATTTTCAAGTGCATTTTCAAGGAACTGTGAGTTTTAAGGAAGTTCACTGCTGCTCATGCCAAGTCTATTTACAATGTGCAACCATTTTGTTTAGCAAATGGTATCTCTATTGTGGTATAAAGTTTTAAAGCTGTTAGTAGCACCACAAGTAGAATACTTGCATCTTAATGTAAAGGCTTGTGGTTCTATTCCTACAGCATATACATTTGTATGCTGCAGTCCTCAGGATGTCCTCCTTTGGATGAGATGCCTAATAACTATGAACCTGTTTTTCAGCTCGCCATCCATTTTCTATTGCAATATACCAGCTTACCATATTTTTAATTTAACATAGGCAATTTATTCTTTGACGGCAGCAGGCACTGAATTTGTAGATGAAACACTGAAATATACAGTTTTCTAGCAACAACATCTTCATTAGTTTCAGATATCTTTAATGTGGAATTATTCAGATTACTTTTACTTGCAGCGACACTCAAACAAGTGTTGCTGTATAATACAAGGGATATAATTCAATTATATATTATAATTAATACAATCAGCTAAATCAAATAACTTTTGCATGGCCCTAACGGTGTGCAAGGAGCCTATTGCTTAAACAGTTCAAAGGTAAATAACCTGCCACTGGCCAGATGCATTTTCTCTGAATGTGGGTTTCAATGCCGTTTCATTGAATGTGAGTTTCAAAAGTAGAGAAGCTTTAATGCCAAGTCTGTTTTCATTGTAAGACTATTGCTATGTTTAGGTTTAGTAAATGTCTCAGTGTTTGGGCTATAATGTTTGAAATAAAAGTTGTAAATTAAATCCAACTGCCTGTTATCATTGTAGAACTAAAGCATAACACAGTATGCACACAGATTTGAACAGTGTCTACAGTAAATGGGGAGAAATAGCCAAGTAATGGGACACTGGAATGGCGGTGTGGGCGGGGCTTGGGGTGGGTGGACTTGGGCGGGGCTGTGTTGGCAGGGGGCGGGGTGAGCTATGTGGGTGGGGCTGTGGGTTTGCACCCCCCTGCAAAAAATCCTGCGGGCTCCCTTGCTCACTAGCACAGCTATAGGGTACAGATCTCAGCCTAGTGGGCAAGCTAAAACCTCCAGCATCTTCTCTGTCCAACTAGTGCTTTGTGTCCCTGCCCAAGTAGCTGACACACACACACACTTTGAGATAAGAGTTTATACAACCACACTGGCACTCCTGGAGAAGGCTGGAACAGGTTCTCCAGATGTGCCCCTTTTACCCAGACTATACAGTAGAAATCACTGCCACCACCCAGCTAATATTTATCAGCTACTTAAAGGCCCTTATGAAAAGGTGTCCAGTTATACTGTGCAATGTTATTATCCAAATGGTAAGTGCAACCGATCAGTCAAGACTTATTTGGAGTGATATGGTACACTATCACTATATACATGCAATGTACTATTAGAGCTTAAATTATCGCTACACAAAACAGCCACAGTTGAAAGATTTAAAATATTTAATAATTAAAAAAAACACACAAAACAATACTTCTTACTACACAGTGCTAGTCAAGATTTCAGAGATCACAGAGAAATACTTAAAATAATATAGTAGCAAAATACTGACATCATAGAAAAACAAACTAGTTTAATCTTCCTATTTCCTGGCTATATCTAAGAGAAAACACAGTTCTAAAATCCTACTTACATATAGACACAGGTAGAGTGGTGAGTTTGATGTTTTCAAGACAAATGATCAAATGCTCTCATTCTTTCTGCCCTTAAATTGATAACACAGTACCACTGATTCATTTCAGATTACATCATTTCTTTCTGGTTTCCAGGCTAACAGACTCTCAGAGGTTAAAAGCCCTTTTGATCTTGCAGCTGGTCAGGAAACAGAGCAATAAAAGACATTATACATGCAAATTCTAGCCATTAGCTCCGGCCTCAAAACAATAGAAAGAATGCTTTTATCTAGACATCTCGGCTCCGAGTTTTGATATCAAAGAATCGACTTATCAGCTTTGTTACAGCAGAGTGCACTGTTGTTACATTTTTGTAGTTCCAAATTTAACACCCTTTTTACCTATTTAAGAGAACAAGCCTGTGGCCTTTATATTAATATTTACAAATGACAGAATTATCTACTGAATTCTATCTGGCTAGGCTGGCAGCTTTTACCTATCTTCACAGGACTGATGCAGTTTTTTTTCCCTCAGATTTCTGACTGAGACTCAGAGAAGAGCTTAGTTTCTGATTGTCTCCAGGGGAGGGGGGGGGGTTCTCTTTCCCTTTTGCTGAGACTATTTCCAGAATGTGCCAGTGTTTTCATTTGGAGAACACCGAGGTTTCTCGGTCCCTCAAAAACTATTATGAGAGGTTACAGAGGGAATTTCCAGAACCTGCATCCATGCCTCCAGTTTTGTCTGCCTTTGAGGAAGTGCGTATTACTGCCTGCAATTTTCATGACAGCCAGACAGCTGCTCCTAAAAAGATAGATAGGATGTATAAATTTCCTCAATCTTTTAAGTTTTTATACACCCTTTCCAACCTGATCCAGCATCTATAGCTTTAGTTAATCCTTCCACTGCTAAACAGTTAATTCAAATCCTATTCTTTCTGGTAAGGATGGAAATATTATTGATAAGTGTGAGAAAATGTGCATGCTTCTGCAACTTTGATTTTCAGAATTTTGAACTATGAGGCTCATATGTTAAAGGCTTTTCCCAACATTTTGAAAGTATAAAGAATGCTTTGCCTGCAGTTACTTCTTGTAAGTATACATCTGCTTTAATTAATTTAAAGTCTTCTTTTTGTTGGTACTTCTTCAAGAGCTATGACCACTGGTACTGGTTTTAGGAGATTTGCATGGCTGCATTCTCAGAACCACCCAGATGATGTTAAAAAATGAGGTATTAAATTCCCCTTTGATAGATATCCCCTCTGCTACACAGGTGATCAAAAAGTGTGATGAAAGGGGTAAGCTGATAAAGGGAAACTCTAAGGCTTTTCAGCTTTCCTTTTCCAAATTTTCCAAGGCGTTCTATAATTACTCACCTAATGTTCATAAGAAACAAAATAAACAGTCAACAAAATGCAAGTAAATAGACATTTAAGAAGAAACGGCAAGGGACTTCCAAGAAGAATTCTGGAAACTCTCAAAACCAAAGACAGTCCAATAAATCAGAATGACTACTTAAGAGACTTTGTTATCCCCTCCCATACTGACACTCCATTTTATCTTCCAGAAAGTCTGAATCTCCATTTCCTTTTCACAACAGATAGTTTCAGACAAATAGTTTCTGAAAATCATACATCAAGGTTATAGTTGTCAATAGGAGGAAATTTCTCCTTTTCAGGGGTTAATTCCTCAACCTCAAGACAAGACTCTTTTATTTCCACCTGCTCTTCATCACATGAGTTCCAGAGAGTGATAAAACCAGTTCCCCTTTCATAGGTTCATAGGTTGGTACTAGGCTATCGGCCCTAAGGCCTATGCAAGCCTAGCCATAACAATTCCCTGGAAATTTCTTCCCACAATATTTACTTTTCTGGGCCCCTGTCTAGCAGGACGACTGACATGATCCCTGGGGTGAATTTCCTATCTCCCATCCAATAATCAAGGTTCCTTTTGAAGAGGGCCAATGAGGCACTCTGCTTGACATGTATGGGCAGTCTGTTCCAGAGTATGGGTGGTCTCTGTGTCAGGAACCTATCCTTCCAGCATGTTTTGTTCATTGTGATGATAAGGTTTAGATCTCTGGAGCGTGTGGCTTTGAAGGATTGGGATTTCTTTAAGTGGAGCATGTCCAACAGCTCAGGGTTTGACATGGCCTTGTATGTTAAGCAGAGATCGCCTCTGAGTAGACGATATGCCACAGAGTATAGCTGAAGTTTTTTTAGAAGGTCAGCATATGGCATCTGCTTTAGGCCTGTGATTCTTTTAGTGAGGTATTTCTGTGGCCTTTCCAGCTGTTGCAGATGTCTTGTGAGGTACATACCAAATGGGGCATTATACTCTATAATGGGTCTAATGAGGGGTGAGTACAGTGGGACAATGACCTCCTTTTTTCTGGATGAAAAGCCCTTAGTGATGCGGTGTGCCACATAGAAGGATTTCCTGACTGTTGTGGCGATGTGGTTATCGAAAATGAGACCACTGTCCACTTGTGTCCCTAAGTCTCTCATCACACGTTCGATGTTTAGTGTCCTGCCACCTATGTGGTAGTTCATGGGTACATGTTTTTTTCCAAAGGGGATAACTGTACATTTTTTGGCATTAAGCTTGAGCCCATGGCTCTGGCACCAGGCATCTGTTTCTGTAAGGCCCTTTTGTAGAATATCCACATCATTTGGGGTTTCAATAATGGTTCCCAGTTTGCAGTCATCTGCAAACTTTGTTATCCAGAGTCCCTTAGTGTTGGCCTTTACTTCAGAGAAGTAGATGCCAAACAAAAGTGGTCCCAGGACTGAACCCTGAGGTACTCCACTTGTCACTTGTCTGGAGGTAGATTTGGAGTTGGCTACTTTTACAGTCTGGGTTCTGTCAGTAAGCCAGTTGGCAACCCATCGAGTGACGTAGGGATTTATGCCCAGCTTAGTAAGTTTATCTATGATTCCAGAGTGGGGGATGGTGTCGAAGGCCTTGGCGAGGTCCAGATAGGCTGTGTGGACCTCCTTACCCTCGTTCACAGCTCTGGATACCGATTCGAAGAAGTCAATCAGATTCAGGAGACAAGATCGGCCCTTCACAAACCCAAACTGGGTGAGGTCCAGTGTTTGAAGGTTGCCAATGTCCCTGTTCATAAGTTCCACGATAATGCGTTCCATACCCTTGCAGATCAGGCTTGTCAAACTGATGGGATGGTAGTTCCCGGGATCCAAGGTGGATCCTCCCTTGTGGAGTGGGATAACTGTAGCTGTGCACCACTCAGTGGGCACGAAGCCTGAGGTGAGGCTATGATTAAACATGACACTTAGGTGAGGTGCCAGTTCATTTTGTAGTTCATGTAGTACACAGCCTGGGATATCATCTGGTCCCATGGATGCCATATTCCTAGCTTTAGAGAATGCTGTTTCTACCTGTGTGGCTGTGATTATCGGAATTTGGCAATCTTTTGGTATTGAGATGGGCCCTTTAGGGGGTGAGAGGGGGGTGAAGTTGGCACTAAATCGATCTGTCAGGATATTGGCAATATCCTTGGGATCAGTATATTTAATGCCATTCTGTTGTAGCTCAGAGCAGATCTGAGCATTTCCATTTAGATTCTTGTCATAACTATAGAATGCCTTGTGGTTGTCTTTGGAATCTTTGGCAATTTTATTTTCGTAACTAGCTTTTGAGGATTTTATGAGGGATCTCAGCTTCTTACTGAGGCTGGTGAGGGAGTTTTTTGCATTTTGAGATTTTCCTCTTTTCTGCAACAGTTTCTTCCTTCTGTTGTATAGTTTGTTTATAGCAGGGGACCACCAGATTGGCTTCCTTTTTTTGGAGAAGAGCATCTTGGTTCTATTTGGGATGGCACGATTCATGCACGAGTGGATGTTCTCGTACAGTGCCTTAGTATAGGATTCTGCAGTCGAACTTCCAGATCTCATCTGCGTGGGTGTCGTGAAGTTTGTCACTTCTGACTTCAGCAGCATGAAGTTGGCGTTGGAGAAGTTTTTTAAGGAGGTTTCCTTACTGGGGGGTGGGGGTGGGATGTGGATGTCAAGGGTGATTTGCTTATAGTCAAACCTGACCAATGAGGGGGTGATCATTGGTGTGGAGCATCTATCTCCCATGTTGGTAATGACCAGGTCTAGGATATTGGAGCCCCTGGTGGGACAATGGATTAGTTGATCCAGGGCATTGGAATTTATGAATTCCAAGAACCGTTGGGAAAAGGAGTTGGTACCCGAGTAGTTTTCCCAGTTAATGGCAGGGTAGTTGAAATCACCCAGTATTAGGGTGTTTGGTTGTATCTTAATATTTTCCAGTATGTTTAGGAAGGTATAGTGAGAATCTTGGGGTGTAGTGGGGGATCTGTAGCAAGCTACAATTTGGATTGCAGTCTTGCCTAGTGTTAGTTGCACCTGGAGAATTTCAGATATATTGATTTGGGCAACTAGCCTGGAGGTGTGAATATCCTTGGTGAATATGGACACTCCTCCACCTTTAGTGTTTCGGTCTTAGTTTTGTGGCCGAAAAGTGTGGTAAGAATTGTAGCCTGGTATTGCAGGGGTGCTCTCTGGAGCCTTGAACCAGGTCTCAGTCACTGCACAAATATCGATGTTCTCCATTTTTAGGAGTGCCTCGAGAGAGTGCATTTTGAGGTTTAGACTTCTAGCATTGAGTAGCATTACCTTCAGATTTTGCATGCTTGTATCTGTTACGGTGGTGGTTTTATCCTTTGAACGTTGCCTAAAAAAAGGCACTATAGGGGTGGCAAGAGCTTTAGCCAGTAACCTGAATCCCAGGGGTGACAGGTGCAGACCATCTCTGGCAAAGCATCGTGGTTTGCCGATCATGTCTTCCCAGGCAGACAAATACTGGATCCTCTTTGAATGACAGTAGAAGCTTAGCCAATTGTTGAAGTCAATCATTTTGTCCTTATACTGTGGTATCATTCTGGGCGAAGGCAGGATGCTACTCAGGGCTAGGGTCATACCTGCCTGGGTCACATGATCCAAGAGCTCTTCCATGTCTCTTTTCATGTAGTCCAGGGAAGTACATCTCAAGTCATTCACTCCAGCATGGACAATGACAGAGTCTTATTTGTACTTGTTGTGGAGTGACTTGAGTGCATGGGTTATGTGGCGGATCCTGGCACCCGACAGGCAGCTGACTGTAATTTTCTCCTTGTTCAGCCTGGTGAGTGGGACATCAATGTGCCTGACTATAGAGTCACCTATAGCTAAAGTGCTGGGGACATTGTCTTGCCTTAGGGGCTGTTGTTGGGTGGCACACTGGTGTTGTGAGCTATGTGTCACTTTGGTTGTGACTGGTGTTTGTTTGCATTTTGGTTTTGGAGGTCCTTGTTGCTTGGGCAGCTTAATGTTAAGGGCCTTCGCATATGTGGGTTTAGTGTTGTTATATGTGGGTGTTGATAGTGTGGGTTTTAAAGGGCTATGAGTTGCTAGAGGTGTAATGCAGGTGTTAACCTTCTCCTCTTGATTGTCTAGCACAATCTTGACCGGAGAGAGCTTTTCTTCCAGTTTGGCTATGTAAGTGCATCTCTCGCAGGTTGTAGTGTTGGGTGGTAGGAGGAGAGGACTGTCTGTGTACATGAGGCAGTTGCCGCATTGTCCCAGTATGCCCAAATTCACCAGGTGGACAGGAGAAATCACCGGAAGCTGACCCTTGGACATGCCTGTTTAGGTGCTTTTTTGTAAAGTTTAAGAGCTGTTTTCCCTTACCTTTGCAAGGTACTTTGCAATTGTAGGCTGTTTAGTGCCTATGATTAATTTCTCCTTATTGACAAGGAGAGCTGAGTGCTTGTATCAGTTTCAGGCTTCCTAGTGCTTTCCAGCAGGTTCTAGAGCAAGTGCTAGTCACATGGGTTCAGATTTTAGTGCTACTACTGAGAAACCAGCTAGTTTTAAGGGAAAATTTGAAGAGCAGACTTTCTGGCACCTGGAATAGTTTAACTGTAGCCTTGTAGTGCTGCACAATGTGAAAAATGTACAAACACACGCGTTTTTAAGCCAGAAAATTGAAAGGGATAGAAATCAGGCCAAAAAGGCTAATAAAATTACAATTTCAGAGCTGGAAACCACTCCTCTAGCGTTAGATAGGCAGTACAATGCTCACCAGCCCCACTGGTAGGCAGTAGGAATTCCCTACCTCAGCAAGGTCTGGATAGCTCTGAGCACAGACAATAAAGTCCTGAGACAAGCAAAGCCTGGGATATGGACTGGCTAGAAAAGGTGGGAAACGAGCAAACAAGATAGTATATATTTTTTGTTGAAACAGACTAAACAATGCAATAATACAGTAAATAAACACAGAAAAGGCTAACATTAGCAATTTAAAACTTTTTAAATGAAGCAATGCAAGTGCACAACTGGAAAATGATTTAAGAGGCAGTAACATAGCAGAATAAGTAGCTAGTCTACATATACAGAGAAGTCTATATATACAGAATAGCAGCTAAAACACACAAACAATTCAGATGCAGTGCAACCTAGAGCACTTGAGTTGTAGCAATATTAAGGCAATTGCAGTTATAATAAATGCTCTAAAATGTACTCTGTGTTTCCAAAATGTTTGAGAAGCACAGTCAGAACATAAGGAAATTTAGGCAATTTTTTTTTTTTTTTTTTACCCAGGTGGGAAATGGTTTTATTCAAGCATGTTTTGGTGCCAAAGAAAACAAAAATGCTTGGAGACCAGTTCTGGTTCTTTCTTTCCTAAACCAATTTCTGATAGTGCCCAAATTCAAAATGATGTCACTTCACAACTAGTTATTTCTTCTTCCTCATTCACATTTCCTGGTAACACTAGATTTAAAAAAAAAAATGCTTATCACATTCCTATTCATTCAGATTTCAGGTGTTTCTTAAGGTTTTGTGTGTCTGGATCACATTATCAGTTTCAAGCTGCAGCTCTCTGCATCAAGTGCAATTTCCCTTAAGAGCACACAAAGACCACAGTCAGTCTGGGTCTAGTTTCTCCCTCTTTCTCCAGATCCCCAGTAAGACTCCCCACTGGCACAGCAATAGAATTGAAATCTCAGCTGAGTGGCCAAACCAAGACCTCCAGCACCCTCTCTGTCCAACCAGTGCTTCGTGTCCCTGCACAAGTAGCTGACACACACAATCTTTGAGGTTTGATTTACACACATACACACCTGGGAGAGGCTGGCACAGGTATACTAGTTATGCCCCCTTCTGCCCAGACTGTAAGGTAGTTATCACTGCCACCAGCCAGCTCCTTATCAACTACTTTAAGGCCCTTAACAAAGGGTGTCCAATCGTACTGTGTAATATTAATATTAATACAAATGGTAGCTTGACCAAGAGAAAGGCTATTAGGAGCGGCCCACCAAGTGTCACCAAATAAATATGTAAGTAATCTTAAAACTTAAATATCTCTACACAGATCAGCCACAATGAAATGTTTAAATATATGTAATAATAAGTAATAAAAGAATAAGAAAATAGTATATATAGTCACAGTGACATCAAAGTTCAATATCACAGGAAATATTTAAAACAATATTGCAGGACTATCTCAAACAAATAAAGAAAAATATCTAAACTAAGCTTTGCTATTTTCCTGATTATATCTAAGAGAATTATACTATTCCCTAGTAACTTACATAATCAGAGCAAGACAGATGTGTGGTGAATGGATGTTCTAGTTGTTGTCAGGTCCAAGACAGAATACAGAATGGCCTGTCTCTCTAAGAGACTTCTCAAATTAATATCTCAAATATTGCTGCTGGGATAGCTTGCAGAATGACATAATTTCTCATCATCTGATTCTTGTCCTCAGATGAAACCCCCACTGCTGAGAGCTGACAGTATTTAGCATCAACCTGTGAAAATATACAGACAAAGGCTTTTGCTCAGATCTTTGGCAGATGCTGGAAGTCAAAAAACAATTACATTCCTCCACGTTTCAAGACTAGTAATTAGTCCAGCCTAGAGACAATACAGAAAGATCCCTAGTACAGACATTATGTCTCTGGCCTAGCTTATAAAATAATTTAATTTCAGCCATTTTTCTGAAGTTAACCTCCTGTGTTACAGTTCCCACTGTTAAAATATATACATTTAAACAGTTACAATAATGCATTACATGTCTGTTGTCTTCCAGCAGGACATACTGTGGTTACATTTTAAGCACAAGCACTTTATAAAATACCTTTCTAACACACATTTGTACATACCAGTTTAATATACACAACATACAATTCTAATACAGTTGTAACACAAGCATCCTATATAAATCATGCTGATATTCACAAATGACATATAATTATTTACAAAATTCCAGATGTATGTGCTGCCAGTATTAACATTTGTCACAGACCCTCCTTGGGATCTTAATTTAGAGAAGCTAACACTTGCTCCATTTGAACCAGTTAACCTGGATGACTTAAAGTTCTTAATATGGCAACCATTTTACTTACTCTTCTTGCAGAGGTCAGAGAAATATCTGAATTGCAAGTTCTTATGGTGAGTCTATATCAGGCTTTGCAAGGCCAGTTTTTTAGTGGCTTCTGGACTCTTCTCATTCCATCTCCCAAATGTAGCAAGATAAGATAATCTACCTTTATAGCTAAGGCTATTGCAGCAGTGATCAATATGATGAACATAGTACAATTGTGTAAGTAAACTTACCATAAAAGCAGATGTTCAAATGATCACTGGTGCAGTAGCTGCTCCTTCACTCCACTCCCTCCTTATTTTTTTTTTGGTATATTGTTTATTCCAGGGTGTGGTTATTCATTTTTTGTTCTTCAGAGCATTGTCCTTTCAGGGTTTAGCCTCCCTGACTCTGTTGACAGGAAATCTCTGAAGTGATTGTTGCCCAAACTTTTTTTTTTGGTCAGCTCTGTTCAAGCTGCCTGACAGTTTGGGCATGTGGAAGGTGCCCTGAAGCTTTGGAAGCTGGCCAGCTGTTATATTCTAGGCAGGATGTAATCCATATAACTAAGGCTACTGATCAATCAAATAATATCAAGGTAAGTTTAGTTACACAACTATACTTTATTAAAATGTTTTTGTAATACTTAGAAGCTTTTCTCCAAGGGTCTCCACTGAAAATGGGCACCTACTCAGTTGGACTGTCCCAGTAATCAAATGTCAGTAAATAAAAAAATCAATCAATAAATAAATAAATAAATTTAGATGTTGCATGTAGAATGGTTGTAAATGGGATTGAGGAGGTAAATGGTGCATTTAGCTTTTCATCCTAGCTAAGGGAAGTATTGAGGTAAGAAAGAAGTTATATATGTTGCTAGGTAATTTCTGTTCATAATAAATATAGTCAAACTGTCAGTAGTATGCTTTGGGATCTATGAAATTATGTTACTGTAATGATAGCAGTTTTACTGTATGAACAACATGAATGTTGTTACCATTAAGTCAACTGAGATATCTGTAATTTAAATGTTGTTGTGTCTTTCGGCTTTTACTGGTTAGGGGTCGCCACAGCGGAACTCTGGTCCGCTAATGATTGGCAGTAGATTTTTATGTGCCAAGTTGCCAGCCCTGACACACAACCTTCAATGAAGGTACACCCATTCACGCATGTCTCCACACAGAAGACGCTCTAGCTGAGAATCGAACAGGACAATGTCTTACTGTGAGGCGACAACGCTACCGCAGCACCACCACCGCTGTAATTTAAATGGAGTAATGGAAATGTTGTATTGTGAATATTGTAAATAACCAAGAATTCTAATACAATAAAAAAAATAAAACTAAAAATAAAAAGCATTGTCACTAGTAAAATGTCACAAGGGAACTTTACTAAAAGACACACATTAAGTGCTTTTGTTTTTATATAGATTACGGAACGTCATCAGAATTTATATTTATATATATAAATATATATATATATATATATATATATATATATATATATATATATACTTTTTTTTTTTTTAAATATTGTAAAGACATTTCCTTTAGTAATAACAATAAAGGAGCTGTTTCAAAACAAAAGGGTACAAGTGTTCAAACAGTACAATGTTCTGGTACATTACTAATTTAAACATTTGGTGCAAAACCAGTAGATTGGTGATGCTTTCCTGACACAGCAGGTCAAAGCTATCCAAAGCTTTGTTAAAGTCTAATTCATACCTCAAGCATTTCCTTACAGTTAGTATAGTAGTGCAGTGTTTTACAAATTATGTAGACATAGAATGCAATGGTATACATTTATGTACAAATACAGAAAACATGTTTATACAATGGGATTGCATCTCATTCCATTTATATTCTGTATATATTACATGTCAGATGATTTTTTGATGTAATGGAAATGAAGATTACTTGTGACAGAGGTAAAGTGATTTTTGCTGAGAAATTAATAGACATCTGATTTATTTGTAATTGTATCTTATTCTTTAGTAAAAAGTGATCAAGCAATATGTTTGCCTTTCCCTGCCTTCAGAATATAAACTTATGTGACTTATTTTGCTTTGATAGATGGATACTGAGTGTCTTGACTTAGGCGGCATATACAGTACAGTATATATAATTTTAACTAAGTGAATTCTTCTAATCGGGCAAAGTTGAAACCTATCAAAATATTATGCAAGACACATTAGGCAATATGTCTGAAAGCATCAGTAAGGTGGTTAAAAGTGACAAAAAACTGTACAAACACTTTACATGGGTTGGGTAAGTCTCAATAAGACTAGCAAATGAAGAAGTGTGACTTTTAAAAAAACTGGCATTTCTAAACATGCTCAAAACTAGCATTTCTTGAAAAAGAACAAAGATTATAGAAACTTTGGAAAGGACCTGGTTGCTTTACAGTTTTAAGAGGAAAAGAAGGAAGATGCAACAGTAGTTTCTAGAAGACAAATAGCATCCATCTTTGGAAAGAGGGAGGGAGTGAAACAATGGCAAATCAAGACAGAGTGGGCAGATGCACAAGAATAAGAGAGGTTCAGAAAGAAAGTCAGTGAAGAAACTGCTTACACTGCCAGGTCAGTTTCCTACAAGGTTACTTTGATTGTTAGACTGCTGTACTTTACATATTCATGGTTTTAATTTAGTGCATCATTTTCTGGTTAGTCTAATATTAAACATGATTGAATTTTCCCTTCTAGAATTGCCATTTAAAACAGTTTTTGTTGTGAGTGTTAAAGCAAACACTGGAAGCAATACCAACCTGTCTGCTCAGCTTCCCATCAACCAGGCCTAACCCATTTGCTATGTTTATACCTAACTGAATCCTATGTACTTAGGAGTACCTTCATGGTCTTTCACCTGAAAAACAAATTGAGGAGACTGATACAACTATATTGTACCATTTCTGACTTTTCTGGAACTTTTATCAAACCATTTCTCACTTTTCTTGAACTTTACTTAAGACTTCTGCAAAGTTTCCTGAAAATTTGCTTATACAGTTATTTCTGGTATTTTGTGAAGTTGGCATACAGTCAGGAACTTAAAGCTGCCAATGATTTTCTACCATCTTCTGAATCTCTTAGTGGAGAACTTTAAGCACAGAGGATAACCAGAAAACCAAAGTCTTGTGCCCAGGACAGGTCTGAAAACTGATATTCAAAAGATAGTCAATAACATGAGCTTTTCCATAAGATCATTTTATTAATGCAAAAACATACCCTTTCTAATCTCTATGTTGTTGTCTTTCGGCTTTTTCCAGGTAAGGGGTCGCCACAGCAGAACTCCGGCCCGCTAATGATTGGCAGTGGATTTTTACGAAATGCCGAGGTGCCAGCTCGACGCCCAACATTCAACGAAGGCACGCCCTTTTACGCACGCATGTCTTTCGAATGCTAACCAAGCACGGGGAGGACATGCAGACTCTACACAGAAGGCACTTCCAAGCCACGCCGAGAATTGAACGGGAGAACCTCTTGCTGTGAGGTAACAATGCTACCGCCGTACCACCGCAGCATGCTATCATCCTGTAAATTCAGACTTCACCAGATTATGGGTGCAAAACTAAACAGTCTGTATTTAAAAAAAATCCCAACCAATCAAAGTCTTCCAAAACTAATTGATGTAATTAATTAGATAATTAAAATACAAAATCTTAAGGTAAAACATTAAGAAAAAAAACATTTAGAAAAAGCACTGGTTCTAGTTTAAGGTGATTACTGACATTTTTACATTGGTTACTAAGCACAGAGGATCTTTACCACCTTCTGAACCTCTAAGTTGGTACCTAGCACAGTAACTTTTTCTCTTCTAATCTATACAAGCTATTGACCTCATCTCACAGGTAACTGCTTAACCTGGAAGTGGCTCCTTGAACTGTTCATTAACTGTCAACACTATAGTGTACTTAATTTTTTCTTGTTAGTATTCGTATCACCTGGACTGTGTATCTTTCTGAACATAGTGAGATGCACATGACTCAAACCACTCCAAGAATGTACCAAATAACTTAGAGTGCATCTGCAGATGTTTAGTCAAAATCACATGATTCACAGTGTAAAAAGCCACTAAGGACCAAGGAAGTATATTTTGTCTGATCTCTTACCATCAGGAACTAATTTACCACTCAAATGAGTGTAGTCTCTGTACTGTTCCTAGGCTTAAAACCAGTGTGACATAAATCAAATAAATCATGAGACATCAGGTAGGAATGCAGCTATGTATCGACCACCCTCTCTGGGAGAGGAAATGTTAGGGAACAGTAATAGTTCTGCAACAGGGATGCATCCAAGCATGCTTTATGAGAAGCATGGAATCCAAAGTCACCTTTAAAAGATGATAGGAACAACTCATTTCTCCAGGGGGTTAACTATGTCAATAACTGGTGATCCTCACAAATCAAGACATGTTTTAAGTAGCCTCATAGGGCAAGGATTCAGGTTGTCAGATGCAAGGTTGAAACAATATTCATGGATTTAATATAATCAACATAGTCAAACTCCACCCAGCAAAAGCCTCGGGCTACCCATCACAGACAATGTACAATTCTTAATGGATGCCTCATTAGAGCTCATTATTTTGGCAAACTTATAAGCACAAAGCATGTGGCTGTGGCTCCCTCATACTCATTTGAAAAAAATATCATCTGAGATTTCAGACAGGTTGGGCTTCATAGTTTACTGACAACCTGACTGCAGCAAATATCTCTTGAAATGAAGCATAATGTTCATCAAGAACAAGCCTGTCTTCAAGAAGGCATGTCCTACCAGTCATTGTACTAACCCTCTCCCTAATTTATGCATCAAGTGATGTTCACGTTCATTCTCTGGCAGTTAGCACAGAGGATTAAAGCTCAGATCTTTAAAGAGCTATTTCCTGTGTATCCAGTGTACAGGGTTTGATTTCTTCCACCTCCATTTGCCTTCTGTGTGACTTTGAGCAAGTCACTTAACCAGATAGTGCTTGCAAGTCACAACTGAAAAAGAAAATATGTCCAGTGGGCTTATCACTCAGTGAAAAAAATGCAATGCTCATAATGAACCATTGGTGTAGGGTGCACATTCACCTGGGCAGCCTGCTCCGAACACTTGTTAAAGCATAGTTATATGCCAAACCAGATTATCAGGATCCTCTGCATTGATCCCCACAAAAGGCAGACAAAATATCAAGCAGACAGTACCAGAGTTTATTGCACTAAGATCTCTGTATTAGACCAGTTTTGTAACTGGAGACTGAGGTGTGGGAAAAATAAGCTCAAAGTGGTCAGGTAAATTCTAAGAAACTGGCTCTACTACCAAATCTCTGGTCTCAAGACCTAGCTGGAAAATTATGTCCAGGGAATTTACACATTTATGGGATGCACTGGAAACAACTTGAATGAAGTCAAAGATCTCCATTCCAATTAGAAGGCCCATAGTTAGTTAGCAGACATCATCATTTACACTGCCAATAATATCACCCAGGACTAGCCACCTGGAGGAGGTGCAGACTAGGCTGATGTGGGAATCTAAGAACTCTTGTAGAAAAGCTTTGAGCTTACCTGTTGGATGGTACACAAAGAGAAATTTGCAATTCACCCCTGCCCTAAAGATAAAGTTAAAGGTGCTAGACTTTCCAGCATCAACCATGACTATCCCCGGGCTGTCTGGAAAACAGATAGCCACCACACCACCTGAATGATGAAGCCTGGGGCTATGAATCTACTTGAAGCCTGGTGGAGTGCAGAAACCTAAACTAGACACCACATTCTTGTACAGCCATCTCTGTAATATCACATCATTTTTTTTTTACTCAAATGATTTTTATTTTGATGAAATAACACAATCATTTAATACATTCATAACATTCAATAACTATTTACAGTATTTACATTCAGCCTGACAAATAGAATTCAGATAAAAACATTTGTAGTTAAATAATAAGTTAATATATAAACTATGATAGTTAGGAAGAGTTTGATTCCATCTTTAGGGTATCAATCAAATTCAAAACTTTCCTACACGGACTATTAACCAATGGCTTAGGAAATGTTCTTAACTCTTTAGTTCTTTTCTCCATTAGTATGCATTTCTTCAGTGATGATAGGAATTCCTCCATTGTGGGTGCTGCATTAGAGTTCTATCTTCTAGTTATACATTTTCTGGCTATTGCTAACATTGTCCACAACAAATACAGGTCATCTTTCTTCATATTATTGCTATTAACAACATTCAATAAAATTAAAGACTTTGTCAAAACAAATATATCAGTATAGATAGCTTGAAGAAATTTGTTAATCTCATTCCAATATGGTTTAATAGTAGTACAGTCATAAAAAATATGAGACCAGTTAGCATTAGTGGACAGATGACATTTCCATCATAACTTGCTGTTTGAAGGGTTCATTTTTGAGAGTTTCTCAGGTGTCAAAAAAGATCTGTGTATAAATTTCCAATGAAAAATCCTCCAGAATTGTGAGTAAGAAGATAGTTTAACTGAAAATAAAATGTTTGTTTTTTCCTCCATTGATAATAATACTTGAAACCCTTTAGTTAGGTATTGTCAGTAAGAATCTTTAGGAGGTGTCTTATAGACAAAGTGTTATATAGATATAATAATTCATCCTTAACATTGATATTATTATATAGAATTCCAAAAATCCAGTTTATAATTGTTGGCATGGTTTTGAAGGATGAATTATGTATTATTCTACACAGATCCTTAGTATATGCCGTGACACTCTGAAGAACCCACCAGTCATTAGGGGATAGGCCATAGACTGACAATATACTTTGTGTGTTCAAAGCTTGTTGGTTTTCAATACATTGCAACCAACACAATAGGTTATTATTTTCCCATAAACCAAAACCCTTTTTATGTGTTTTATCAGGGAAATCCCTGGTAATAGTAAATGGTATTAAAAATCTATGCCACAGTTTTATATCTAAATTTGTATTAATGAATTTTCTAAACACATCAAAAATATTGTTTATTAGTGTTAGTTTAGTTGATTTTGTTGTACTATACTGTAAATTTAAACTTAAATAGTGACATATCTTGTTATCTTTGTCAGTTACCAAAGCATTCTTTAGTATAATGGAGTGTAACTGTTTCCAATTGGAAGAGTATCTAGGATTTATCCAATTCATCACTATTTTAATTATAGATGCCTTTATATAAGTTTCAGTCTCTGGGAATTTTAACCCTCCTTGTTCCCATTTTCTGATATGATGAGAGTATGCCAACCTATTTCTTTTGGGGTACCATAGGAATTTCATCAGAATTGAAGTGATTTCTTTAAGGATTTTCTTTCCTGGTGGAAGTATAAGGGCTTATGCTACATATAGTATTTTAGGTAACAAAACCATTTTTATCAGTTGTAACCTATCATCATGTTATAAACAAATTATTCCATTTGCTTATCAGTGTCTTGATTAAGTCTATGGCTTTAGCATAGTTAAGCTGTAAGGATGTTCATCGTGTTTCACTGTTGCAGTCATCACTGTAGGGTTCTTCCTGCCAGCAGGCAGCCCTCGGTCAGCCATAATCCCAAAGTCTGGCTGTTCAGTCATGCTCCCTGACGTCAGAGCGCCAGGAGTACAAAGCTGCCAGCTGACGCCATGTTCTCCACTCTTTCTTGATGTGCGGTGGAAGCAGTTCACAAGTGCCGGTCGGCTGACTCCTGATATTTTTCGTGCTTCATTCCGAAGACTTTCTTCTTCTTCTCAAAGCTAAGTACCCCGTTGGGGAAACTTTTTTCTTGCTCCAGTCCGATGTCAAAAAAAGTTAATAATTGTATTTCTTGTGGGAAGCAAATACCTCATAAGGATTTCCACTCTTACTGTATTCCTTGTTTAGGCCCTGACCACGACGTAGCTAGTTGATGGTTTTGTGCTAGATTTAATCAACGTACTATTAAGCGGAGATACGATTTTGCTTTTCACTACTTTGGCAGGCGATTTAACTACAATATGTCGTCGGACACGCTTCCGACAACCGTAGTTCACAACGACGCAAGGATAGGGACAGGCCTCCGAGGTCCAAATCAGATGACGGTTTACAAGCAGAGCCAGCTGCAGGTTCGGCCGTCATCAGTGAGGAGATTTCGCAGCCCCTATCATCGGCCATTACAATACCACTTGCCAAAATGGACTCCCACGAGGAGCCAGCTAGGCCTTTGAGTACTCCAGGTGTAGGACCTTCGGACAATGCTCCCTCAGATGGGTCCGGAGCCGCTGTGCAGGTACCAGCCTTCTGAGGGGGTTTTCAGGCCTACACAGCTTCAGATAAAGGCAAAGGCAAAGGCAATGACTCCTTCTAAATAAAAGACTCAAGCCCAGGCCTCCTCTGATCCGGGATCCAAATCTCAAAAACAAATGCTTAAAATGGCGGAGGACTTACTAACTATGATTAGGGGTTCACATCCCCCTCCAGGCAAAAGGCCAAGACAAGAATTGGATTATGATTCCTCTGATCAGGCATCTATTTCTTCAGTGTCTTCCTCTGAACAGGAATACACTTTCCCTCCTTATGAGGATTCTGATGCTGAGGAATCCATTCCTTCAGCTTCTCCCCCTGAGGATTTCTCTTTTGGGGAAACTTTACATGACATGACGGAACATTTTCACTGGGAAGGACAGGAGTACTCTGAATCTAAGAGAAGGCTTAGGGATTTCCTTCTTCTTCCCCAACACAGACCCCTGGCTATTCCTCCCATTTTGGATATTGTGGATGATGTCTTTTCTGAGGCTAATTTAACTCCTGACTCCTTTCCTCCAGCACCTGCACAGCCTGACAGATATTACAGGGTCCCTGACTCCCACCAGTTTCTTTTTAAAAATCCTACTGCTGATCCAGAAACCATTTCTCAGGGTCCTAAGGGTGTTAAGGCCGCCTCTGCTAAGAACCCTATTCCATCAGATAAGGATTCTAGAGCTTTGGAGAGATGGGGCAAAAAAGTGTACACTTCTGCTACTTTATCCATTAGGGCTTTAAATTGTCAATTTCATATGCTGAAATATCAGCAATTTCTTCTGCCTGTTATGAAACAAAAGCTAGGTACCATTTCTGCATGTGCAGATAATAAGGAATTACACGATTTGATGCATGCTACTGAGCAGGTGGGGAAGCATGGCTTACACTGTGGTTTTGATGCCTTGGAGGCTTCATGCAGGGCGGCTGCCACTGGCGCAGTCATTAGAAGGCATGTTTGGTTAAAGGAACAAAACTTACCTGATCAAGTGAAAGCAAAGTTACTGGATGCTCCTGTTCAGCATAATGTTTTGTTTGGGTCTAAGGCTGAAGAGGTGATAAAGAAAATGGAGGATAAGGCAAAATCCATGCAAATGGTGAAGGATTTCTTACAAGTTCAGCCCCCAAGATTTAGCAGAAATTGGCCAACTAAAAATTGGTCCTTTCCCAGCTCGGACAGGCCTCAGAGGGGTAGATATAGGCGTACCAGAGGGAGGGCCCAAGCACAGACCTCTTACAGACCTAGACAGTGGAGTGCTTCCACCCCCAGGGGTGGAGAGGACAGACCTCAATCTTATAGGAAAGAGATTCAATGACTCCCCCTGCATGGCTCCAGGAACCTCTCTCCTGGAAGCCCCTCTAGGAGGAAAACTCTCTCTTTTTCACCACAATTGGACTTACATAACCCAAGACAAGTGGGTTCTGGATGTAGTTTCAAGAGGTTACAAATTCCACTTTCATACCTTGCCAAGACCAAACGGATGGCCAGACCTACCAAAACACCAATGGGCAGAGGCATTAAACCAGGTGGGATCCCTCATGGCTATGAGGGCCATAGAACTGGTTCCACAATCAGAGACGGGGCAAGGTTTTTACTCAAGGCTCTTTCTAGTTCCCAGAAAACAAAATTCCTGGAGACCCATCCTGGATCTGTCAGGCTTAAATACTTTCCTGGAAATACCAAAGTTCAAGATGCTTACTCTGCAGCAGCTCCTGCCAATGTTGAGCAAAAATGCCTTGATGGTGACATTGGATTTAAAGGAGGCTTACCTACACATCCCTATCAGACAGGAGTGCAGAAAATACCTCAGGTTCAAGGCCGGCTCGAAACATTACCAATTCTTTGCGCTGCCCTTTGGCTTGTCTACTGCACCCAAGGTCTTCACCAAGTGCCTGGCACCAGTAGTAGCTTACTGCAGACTCAAGGGAATTCAAATTTACCCTTATCTGGATGACTGCCTTATTCAAGCAGACAGCAAGGATGTCTTACTCCAGCACCTGGAATTTGTTCAAAATCTACTCAAGTACCTGGGATTCACTGTGAACATAAAAAAGTCAAATTTGACACCCACACAACAGATAACTTTTCTGGGTGCTCTTCTAAACACAACAACCCAGATGACATTCCTGACATCCGAAAAACAACTTCAGCTGGCTTCAGCTTTCAAAACCCTGGCGTTAATGTCTCAGCTAACTGCAAGGAAATTCCTGCAGGCTTTGGGTTACATGGCCTCCTGCATCCTTCTCATACCATATGCAA
Organism: Protopterus annectens; assembly: GCF_019279795.1. Lineage (NCBI taxonomy): Eukaryota > Metazoa > Chordata > Ceratodontiformes > Protopteridae > Protopterus > Protopterus annectens. The sequence continues at coordinate 694,686,876 of NC_056725.1, forward strand.
CACTGCATATGAGAAAAATACAATGGTACCTAAAAAGCATATGGTCCCAGCATTGTCACAGTTTAGACACACACATTGTTGTCTTGCCTTGCCTGCGAAAGGAATTCCATTGGTGGACCATGGCATGTCTTTAAAACAAAGGGAAAGCCTTCAGTCTGCCTCCAGCCAACCAAGTGTTAACCACGGATGCTTCGGATTACGCATGGGGAGCCCACTTGCAGGGGAAAGGCCTGCAAGGTGTTTGGACAGAGGATCAGAAGCACCTACATATCAATTTAAAAGAGATGTTAGCTGTACAGAATGCCCTCTTGGCTTTCAGGGATCTTCTACAGCCAGGGCAACTACTGATACGGACAGACAACACCACAGTTATGTGGTACATAAACAAGCAAGGGGGTTCACACTCCTACCCCCTTTGCAGACTAGCCATGACTCTATGGAACACAGCTCTAGCTTGCAAAGTGGATCTACAAGCTCAGTTCCTGCCAGGGAAACAAAATATTCTGGCAGACAGCCTGAGCAGGAACTTGTCAGACCCACACGAGTGGATGCTAGACACCCAAATATTCAAGATGATTACAGAAGCCTGGGGCTGCCCGGACATAGATCTATTTGCATCCCCCCTCAACTACCAGTTACAGATTTTTTGCACAAGGACATATCACAGACTAGCATGGAAAGTGGATGCTCTCTCATTCAGTTGGAGGAACCTCTCGGGGTATGCCTTTCCTCCTCTACCTCTTCTTCCACGGGTGTTATTAAAGATAAAGCAGGACAAACCCAAGATGATTTTACTGGCCCAAATTGGCCTCGTCAATTTTGGTACTCAACACTGATGAATCTATCCCAGGAGCCTCCTTGGATTCTACCTCAGATTCCAAATCTTTTGTCCCAACACCAGGGCCAGGTTCTGCACTCTCATGTCAAAACTCTCAACCTGGCAGCCTGGCGTATTCAGGGTCTATGATTAATCCTACCCTCCCCAAACAGGTCATGGATGTCATCCTAGAAGTCAGACGGCCTAGCACTAGAAAATCTTGTGAAGGTAAAAGGAAGAGATTTTGCACCTGGATGCATGCTCAGGATTCGGATCCTCTCATTCCTAACATTCCATTGATTTTACATTACCTGACAGACATGTTACATAAGGGTTTATCCTTTTCCTCCATAAAAATACATGCCTCGGCTATCTCTGCACATTACAATACAGATCCTCCAATCTTTTCACATCCACTTCTGAAACAATATCTCAGAGGAGCAAAGAATTTAAGGCCCCCTAGGACACCGCCCATACCTGCCTGGGACCTCAACTATGTTCTGGAAAAACTTACTCTGCCTCCTTTTGAGCCTGCTGCCACATGTGATATTAAGTTTTTATCATGGAAGACGGCTATCCTACTGGCTTTGACTTCAGCCAGGAGAGTCTCGGAGTTACAAGCAATCATGGCTGTGGAACCTTATATTATTTTTCATCAAGACAGGGTGTCTTTAAGGACTAATCCTACTTTCATGCCTAAAGTGGTTTCTAAAGTGGCTTTAAACCAAACTATTTACCTGCCTACTTTTTTCAATAATCTACAAAATAAGGGGGAGAGGATCTTGCATTCTTTGGACGTGCACAGGCAGCTTCGTTTTTACCTGGACAGAACCAAGGATATCAGGAAAACAGAACAACTGTTTGTTTCTTATGCAGAAAATTCCCAAGGCAAAGCTATTTCAAAACAGACCATTTCTAAATGGATTGCTCATGGAATCAGATTTTGTTACTCTCATCATGGAAAGCAAATCCCAGGAAAAATTAGGACTCACTCTACCAGAGCTGCTGCTACTTCAGCTGCCTTTCTCAAGGGAGTAGCTACAAAGAAATTTTGGAAGCTGTAACTTGGAGTTCAGTGCATACTTTCTCTAAGCACTATAATCTCCCTCTTTATTCTAAGTCTAGGGCAGGCTTTGCTTCTGCAGTCTTGCAGGGCCTTCTAGCCGCCCCTTCTAATCTATAACCACCACCCTTTATCTCAGCTTTGGGATTCAACCCTACAGTGATGACTGCAACAGATAAACACGATGAACATAGTACAGTTGTGTACACTTACCATAAATGTAGATGTTCGAATTTCTTCACTGTTGCAGTCTGGGTTACCCACCCTCCTGTCCCCTCTTATACTTTTATTACTGTGGTTTCCTACTTCACCCTTCTTCTGAGGTGTATTTGCTACAGGGTATGGGGTTTGTTGTATGTTACATTTTTGTTTTACTATTAGCCTTCACTTTTAGGCCCTGACATCTGGGGCAAGAAAAACTGGAGAACATGGCGTCGGCTGGCAGCTTTGTACTCCTGGCGCTCTGACGTCAGGGAGCATGACTGAACAGCCAACGCCGGACCCAGACTTTGGGATTCTGGCCGACCAAGGGCTGCCTGCCGGCAGGAAGAACCCTACAGTGATGACTGCAACAGTGAAGACACTCGAACATCTACATTTATGGTAAGTGTACACAACTGTACTTTTCCTCTATATTCTTGCCTAGGACTATTCCTAAATAATCTAGAGTTGAAACTTGGTTTCCAATAATATCATTAACTGGAACCTGTATGTTCTTTTTGTATTTAATAATAAATATTTTGATTTAGATTTGTTGAAGTTAGATACTCTAATACTTCCTTAGAGTTGGGTAAGATAAGTAAGACATCATCAGCAAACATCATTATTTTAGAAATACATTGGTCATATATATTTATATCTCTTATCTTTGGGTTATTACGTATTAAAATGGCAAGTATTTCTATGGCCAGAGCAAATAGGATAGGGGACATGGGACATCCTTGTCTAGTATTTATTTATTTATTTTATTTTACATTTGATTACCGGGATAGTCCGACTGGACACAGGTCCATTTACAGCGGAGGCCCAGGGAGAAAAGCTCTATACATTTTAATTCCAGTTTACAATAAGTTCACACATCAAATGTTCAGACATAGATTATGTACAATTTCTGATAAGTTCAGCACATTACAATAAGTTCACACCTCAAATGTTCAGACATAAATTATGTACAACTTATGATAAGTTCAGCACATCAAATGTTCAGACATAGATTATGTACAGTTCACAATAAAGTTCAGCAGATTGAAATAATTGTTATACAGTGTCAAGCAGATATACAATATAATATATATATATCAGACAGTGAGATTAGAAATCGTGGTCACAAGTGATATGTTTAAATGTTATGTGATGCATGGGCATATCCATTTATTCATAAGGTGGACTTTTAGAGAGCTTTTAAACATATTGGCCGATGTAGCAGAGGTAAGGGTAGGGGGAAGGTTATTCCAGTTTCTTGCTTTGCTGTGGGAGAATAGGGCTTGTCCTGCATAGTTGTTGACTTTAGAGATAGACAGTAGTGTTTTTACTGAAGAGCGTAGGGGACGATTTGAAGTGTACTTGGTTAGTAACTGACTAAGAGATGGGGTTTTGAGTGGATAGTTCAAAATATTATAGGCAATTGTTAGTTGATGATAGTTGAGTAGTTGGGGTAGTTCTAGCCATTGCAGTTTGTGCAGTGCACGACAGTGGTGAGATTTGTAGTTGGATTTAGAAGCAAATCTGACGATTTTATTGTAGCATGACTGAAGTTGTTCAAGGTCCCGTTTTCTTATGTGGGTAAGGATTGGAGCGGCATACTTTAGAGTAGATAGAAGGTGTGTTTGGGCAAGTGTCACGTGTGTTTGGTCAGTTAGGAATTTTTTGTGTCTATATAGTGTCCCCAATTTTTTGTGGACCTTTTTTATGGTTTGTGCTATATGTACATCAAACAGTAGTTTGTTGTCTATTTCCACGCCAAGGAGTTTGGTATGGTTTGTGGGTGAGATGTTGATACCATTTTTGGCAGTGATTGTAAAAAGGTTGGTTGATAGATTTAGATTTGTTAGGTGTGAAAATGAGTAGTTTGGTTTTGTTGGGGTTAAGGATTAGTTGAATCTGGGTAATCCAGTTTTCTACCGAGGTGAAGGAGTCTTGAGTAAGTTTTTGAAGGGTTGTGAGTGATGGTGCAGAGCAGATGAGAGTGGAGTTATCTACATACTGTATGAGTGAGGCATTTTGGGAGGAGGTCTGGAGGCTGTTAGTGAAATTGGAAAAAAGTAGTGGTCCTAATATTGAACCCTGTGGGACTCCTATGGTTGTAGGGAGTAGTGGTGATAGTGTATTCTGCCACTGAACAGACTGCTGTCTCTCTGATAAGTAGCATTTAAACCATGCTATAGTGGAAGGGGCAAAGCAATGGGAGGACATGGAGTCCAGTAGCATGGTGTGTGACACCATGTCAAATGCCTTTGATAAGTCTAGAAATATTGCTGATACGAAATTGTTGTTATTTCTGTGTAAGTTCACTATGTTTGTAAAGGTCAGTAGAGTGGTAGTAGTGCTATGGTGTTCTTGGAAGCCATGTTGAGTGGGTGACAGAAGGTTGTTAGACTTTAGGAATTGCACCACTTGGGAGTGTATACACCTTTCAAGTATTTTGGATAAGGGGGATAGGATGGCTATTGGTCGGTAGTTGGAGAACTCATAAGAGTTTCCTCCTTTGTGAAGCGGGATAATGTTAGATACTTTCCATAGTTTAGGGATGTAGACTTCCTATATGGAGTGGTTTATTAGGATATATGTTGGGTATGATAGGGAATCAGCTGCCATTTTTAGGAAGTGAGCAGGTAGATTGTCTGCAGCAAGGGTGGTAGGTTTGAGTTTTTGTAGTTTTTAATAGTAGTGGTGGGGACTGGAGACAGTGTGAAAGAGGGTATATTGCTAGGTGGGTTTGGGTGGTAGGTATTGGGGATCTGAGAGGACAGTGATAGAATTGTATGAGTGAAATGTTGGTTAAATTGGGATGCAATGTCTGTGGTGTTATTATTGGTGGTGAGAGTTGGGGTGGATGTTTTTCCAGGGTTGAGTAGGGAGTTGATGGAATTCCAGAATTTTTGCGGGTCTCTTGTGTGCTTGGTTTGGCTGGTGAGGAAATAGTTTTGTTTATTGAGTATGGTTTGTCTTTTTGCTTGGTTTCTTAGTTTTTGGTAGTTTTGTTTGGTTAAGTTGGTGTTGTCTTTTTTCCAGGCTCTCCATGCTCTATCTCTGGCTTTTAGTAGGGCTCTTGTGTCCCTGCTTAGCCATGGAGCATAATTTGACTTGACTCTGATCTTTCTAATGGGTGAGGCTGAGTTGGGGATGCTTGTGAAAGTGTTATTGAAGTAGTCTATGGCTTGGTCTAAGTCTAGTGTTAGTAGTGGATTCCAATTACAATGTTTTAGGATGCGGTTTAGTTCCTGTGTATTTAGTTTTCTTTTATCTCTGACTTGTCTAAAGATAATAGGGTTGGTTATGTTAGAGCGTTTTCGCAAGAGGAATGTAGGGAGGTGGTCACTCAGGGTGTCTGGTAGACATCCAGTGTGATAGTAATGTTTTGGGTAGTTTACTAGTGTCCAGTCTAAGATCGATTGCTTGTGTGATCTTTTATCTACTCTAGTAGGTTCTTGGATGAGCTGGGTAAAGCCATAGAGATTAATATGGTTGGTGGGGTTGTTGGAGTTACAGGCTAACCAGTTTGTGTTTAAGTCACCTAAGAGAATGGTTTCATTGGTAAGTTTGACTGAGATCCATATTAATAATTCTTCTATGGTGGGAAAGTTGTTGCCTGGGGGGATGTAACTGCATATAATGTTGATTTTTTTGGTGTTGGTTATGGCTAGAGTTGAGATTACAGTTTCTGCGTTATGAAATGCTGGGGGTGGGATTTCTGGGGGTTTTACTTTGAGTGTGTTTTTAAAGAATATGGCTACTCCTCCTCCCTTTTTGTTTGCCCTGTCCTGCCTTATAATGTTATATCCTGGTGGAAGAATTTCTTAATTTTGGATGGTGGGTTTTAGCCAGGTTTCAGTGATAGTTAGTATATCTGGGAAGTAGTGAGTTATGAAGGCTTGGAAATCAGGAAGTTTGTCAGACTTCTGGTATTTATGTTAATGATTAGTAGGTCTGACTTTTGTTTGGGTGGAAGTAGGGGATTGTTTGGTCCTGGATTTAGGTGGATGTCTCCTGATATGAGCAGTTTTCTTGTGATCAGTAATATGTGTTTTATACTTTGTGTTGTTTTTATGTGGTATTTAACTGATATCTTAGAGGTATGTGTTGTTGTTAGTTGTGTTTTGTAGATATATAACATTAGGCTGTCTTGAAATAGTGTAGCTGTAATGGGGAAATGCGTGTGAGTGTTTGGTTTAGTGTATGCTTGTGTTGCATGGTGATTTGCATTGTGTAGTGAGGTGATAGAATGTGTGGATGTGAAATATGTTAAAGTTATTAGGGCTAGTAGTAAGCTTCCTAAGGTGGTTTTCATTTTGTTGTACCTAGTATTGTAGGAAGGTGTGAGAGCAGGAGGTAGTTGTAAGTAAAGGTGGGTGTGGAGGTGAAGTAAGAGGCTAGGGGTGTGTTTGGTAATTGGAATGAAAGTGTGTGGGAGAGGAGATTGGTTGTTTTTGGTTGGGGGTGTGGTTTGGGTAAATAAATGTAGAGGTGCTGGGGTGGGTGAGATTTGGGGGTAGGGTAGGGGAGCAGAGTGAGCCCGAAGGGCGAATGGAGCGGGGCAGAACCAGGAAGTGGTGTATCAGGAGTCAATCAGTTTATTCAGTGAGTTTGTGCACTGGACAAATCTCCTAGGTAAGTAGTACCCTTTACCTTTTAATTTTCTTTTGGGGACACTATTAATAGTGTTACAATCCTACTCGTGTTCTGGGATAGATTCCACTTACAGGTATTGCTAAGGGGGGTTTAATAGTTACTTTTATTAGAGAGGTTGGTTCTTATTATATACAATTGAATACTGGAGCCTAGATCTGCTCATTATGAATGAGCAAGGAGATTTTAAGCTCTGTTTTGCTGTCACCTAGTGGCGTAGAGGGGGAATATCCATTAAAAGTACTAGTGTACGTTGTTTTAAACTAGAGAAAAAAAGAAATAAGTTGGGAGTGAGGGGTGGTGGACAGGGTAGTTCCACACATGTGCTGGTCCTCTTACAGACTTCTATGTCTAAAATATTTAAAAAAAACTATTAATCAAACAGGCCATAGGCTGTAACCTACATGTATTTGAAGGATGCGTCCTTGTTGTCCAGTACTTTGTTGATATACCAGATGACTGACATGTTGTCTGACTGAATTGCAATGGTCCCAGAGGGTAGGGATGCATGGAATGCTTGCAACGCTAAGAGAACTTCCCTCAGTTCCAGGACATTTATTTGCAAATTGAACTACATGGGGGACCAGGTGCCTTGGATCATCTTCCCTTGGAAATGCCCCCCTACCCTAACAGGGAAGCATCTGTGGTCACCGTGGCTGTGGGCTGGGGAAGACAGAACGTTAGACACCAAAGATTAATTTGTGGCTTCATCCACCATAGCATTTCATCCTTGCAATAGTTTGTAAGATGTTTGGACTACTCTGTACTTATTTGTAGAGTTTCCAGGTGGGGGTAACAGCTCAAATAGAAAAAAATGAGCGTTCAGGCTGTAAACAAGAAGAGAGTAGAGGTTGTGCTTAAAGGAGGGTGAAAGGAAGGTGGAGAGAATAGCTACAGGGTGAAAAGCAGAAGAGGGGTTTAGCATGCAGGTGGAGGCAGAACTGGTACAAACACAGAACAATAATTAACATTTGCCTTGTCGTTTTCCTAGGTATTTTACTTAATGAATTAGGCTGTGCTTGTCACTCTGCTAAAATACCAGGGTTGTCTAATACCCATTCCCTTCTATTATTTAGATAAGGTGGTTACAAGCAATGTACTAGAGGTGCAATAGTGCCTGACTAGTGTTTCTAACAATGATCCACCCATTTAAACATTGTCATAGCTAACACTGTAATTCTGGTGCTTCTTGAAGGAAAAGGGAAAAAAAACCCCAGCAAAGTAGGAGGTTAATATAATGTATAATGTGCGGCAATAGAGCCTTTCTAATGTTTCTAGCAGTGTAAGATCAATATAACTGTTGTGGTTTCCTGAGGTGGAAGACGGCAAAGTAAGAGGTTTAATAATCTATGGTAGGCAGGATAATGCCATTCAAGTGTTTCTAACAGTGGTGGATCCAGTTCCGCACTATTGCAAATAGCCTTTCATATATACTGCTTTACAAAATAATAGTGGACAAGTAAAGGTAGAGTAATGTGGAAGGTAGAGTAGAGGTACATCTATAGTGTCACATATAACATTTTATATATTCTGCTTTACAAATTAAAAAAGTGACCAAGTAAAGGTACAGACTGGCAGTGCTTAGTTAGTTAAGAGTTACCATTGCCGTACATTAATCAGAGCTATTATGCAGATGTTTGCAAAAAGATGGTGAAGTGTTGCCCTATACTTAGCAAAGAATAGGTGCAAATGAGCCTTGCTAGTCCTTCAAATAGTGGTATAATCCTTTAACCATGTCACAACTATGCTAAAGCTTTTGCACTTCCAATGAGAAATATGGTATTTACAGTTCATAACAGCGACAAAAGCAAAACAGGACTACAGTAGATATTAACACTCTTCACTTACAGTTATAGTAAAAGACAATTACTTATGCAAACAGTCATATATCCCTGAGTTAAGCTACATATACAAGCATCGACAGACACAACGTTACCCTGGGCTAGTATGCAGGCTCTATTGTACCTATGTGTGAGGATCAGGACCTACCTAACACGCTTATATTAAATTGATATTTTCGCACATAAACACAGTATCAGCGATGAAATCAGTTCATAAATTCTTATATAATACAGTTATAGCCAGCAGTTTTAACAGAAATAACAGTGGAAGAAGTAAAGTAAATCAGCAATTACGAGCAGCACACCACGTGGAATGACCAAGGGGGATGCCTTGGTTAGGGAAAATAGGATTTAAAAATGGCGCCGTGAGTGCGAGCCCATATATGTAGAGTTTGGTTGGATATAGGGAGGGGAGGGGAGGGTGTAGCACATGGTCCAATGGTGGAGGGATAGCCAAAGTCTTACTTTGTGATTAGGGAGATGGTTTCCACTTAGTAGATAGCCGGGAAGTGGTGTATCAGGAGTCAATCAGTTTATTCAGTGAGTCTGTGCACTGGACAAATCTCCCAGTAAGTAGTACCCTTTACCTTTTAATTTTCTTTTGGGGACACTATTAATAGTGCTACTAAAAGTACCTCTATTAATAGTAACTCTAGTAATTTGGATTGCTTTGGAAGTAAAGGGACCTAATTTGACATATGCTAGATTATTTTCATAGATTTTCTTTATCATTGTTATAAAAAAGGAGGGAAATCAAATAACTGTAAGACTTTAAATAAATAATCCAAATTTACAGAGTCAAAGGCCTTTTGACTATCTAGACCTATTATCAATGCTTCATGGTTTCCTCTACTGAGGTAATCTATCAGAGTTAATACTCTTTTAATATTATCCTGTGTATGCCTGTTATGTATGAAACCAGTGTAGTCTTCATTAATTATTTTAGATATGGGTATTTTCAATCTATTGACCATAATTGACATAAATAGTTTATAATCATTATTCAACAAAGAAATTGGCCTATATGAGTTGCAATGATTAGGGTCCTTGTTCTCTTTTAATATAGGGGGAATTAGAGAATATCTCCAAGAAGGAGGAATATTTGATAATGTTTGAACTTCAAGAAAGGTTTTATGTTGGAGAGAGATTATAGAAAAAGGGAACAGTCTACAAATTTCGATAATTAAGCCATCTATTCCAGGTGCTTTATTAGATTTATTTCCTTTAATCCCATCTATAATTTCCTTTTGAGAAATAGGTTTTTGTAGATCTAACTTAAGTTCCTCAGGAATTCTTGTTATGTTGGGAACTATATTCTCTAACTTCTCACATTCATTTGTACTTATTTTATCTTTGTGATGCTCTGCATAATGATAATTAAAAGCCTCCAGAATGTTCCCTATGTCTGCAACTTTTTTCCTTTTCCCCTCATGAAAGATACTATCAATGTTGTTAATTTTTGATTGTATCTTAACTTTTATAGATATGTTATAAAGATGCTTAGGAGAGGTAGCATAATAATTTAATTTCAGTTTTTCCATAGCTAAATTAGTTCTTTGGGATAATATTTCATTGTATTTTTATTTGCTTCTTCTATTGTCCTCTTATTATCTGTAGCAATTAAGTTTTTATTAGATTTAAGAGATAATATTTGATTTTGGAGTTGCTGCAACTCTGAGTCCCATTCTTTAATTTTATTTTTGTACCAGCTAATGGTTTTACCATATAGATAGGCATTAAGAGAATCCCAAACCTTAATTGTGTTTGCTTCAGGTTTATAATTAATCTCTAAGAAAAGGTGAAGTTCAGAAGTTATCCAAGATTTAAAGTCTTTAATTTTTGTGATATATGAAGGAATCCTTGAAGTAATAACTAATTGGTTGAATTCCAAGTGTATTGTTAACAACGGGGAATTATAATCTGAAAAGGGACAAGGTTGTATTGAAAAAAAAAATCAAGATTTTAGAATTAAAGATCTTGTGAGATATAGTCCTGGTTTGAGAATAGTAAAGAATTTGGTCCCAAAGCATTAAAGGCATCTTTTAATTTAAACATTTCTGTCCATTTTTTAACTGTTTGGCTGAAGACAATAGTCTAGGGGATTTCCTATTGGCAGTTTGTGTAATATCTGTGATTCAATTGAAATCACCTCCTAGTATAATATTACCTTTAGAAGTAGTTGTAATAAAGTCTAAGTGTTTCTTAGCTAGTCCAACCCCCATACCCGGGAACCAGTATAAATTAACAGGGTCCAAATTCTATTATTAAACTTAAGTATAACTAAGGCTATGAGTCCATCATTATCTACATGTTTGTAAATGATTTGTGGATTTAAGAAAGTCTTTTTCCATAGAATTGTTACTCCTCTGGTCTTATTTTACAAGAAGATTGAGCAAGTATTGTGTATTCCTTAGGGTCCCACATAAATGTGTAATTTATGTTAAAGTGTGTCTCTTGGAGAAAAACTACTTGAGTCTTGTTTAGTTTAAGATACCTTAGTAGGTTAGCTCTCTTACATGGGTTGTTTAAGCCATTAGTATTTAAGAATATCAAAGTTAAATCCATATCAGAATTCTTTAAAGATAACAAATAATAAAGGAACTTGTATTAATAGAATCCTGTATACATAATACTCTTCCTGAATAGACAATAGAATATCAATTGCTGTATTTCTATTTATCTCAATCCAAATAACATTCCTCATGAAAGATAAAAGTAAAATAATCGTGTCAGGCATTTCAAAACTAGAAAAAACAGTTAAATAACAAAGAATTAGCATATTTCACTCTGATATAAACTTTAATACACCCTATACATGGAATGAGATACATTCCTAGTCTAGCAAACAAAACTAAATCTACTACCTATCTCAACCATCAATCTTTGATGGTTCGAGCCCATGAAAACAAAGTAAAAATGGAGAATATATTATAAATTAAGAGAAAAATAGTAGTGATAAACAACTAATCAGATATTAATTCCAGTTAGGTTTTAGAGATGAGTTATATACACTATTATTAGAAACATTAAACATGTATACAGTAATATTTCACTAAGGAACCAAGAGACATATTAGGATATATATAATCTGAATTGAGTGCTTAACAGACTAAAGAAACACTAACTTTATTAACAATCTAAATGATTACCCAAAATACCTAAGAATGTCATCTGTATTAGTTCTAATAAAAACTTCAAAATGGCAGAACAAATCAAAGAATCATTTAGCATTTGTATTTACTTGCCCTCTGAATAAATCTTATAATGACAAACTCCCACTAGCACATAGTGAGTCTGTGTCATTCCCAAAAGATGTTAACATAGATTTTTAGAAATATTCCATAAGACATATTTGTCCTTAATTAACTCCTTAAATTGGGAAAGCATATGTTTAAATAACTGACTAAAAGCAATAATAATTAAAAGGCATCAGTTAAAATGACAAAAATTAGTAAAAAACATTATTTATATAAAACTTACTATGGATAACAGGTCTTAAAAGTGAATGACTCAAAGACAAAATTAAGATAGCAATAGCTGTAAATATTTGCCATAGTAATAGGGTAATACTGAAACTCATAACTTGTTTGTTGTGTTATCACAAGTCATAGATATTACTGAGCCCTTTCCTTGTCATAAAATGCTAATATACTAAAAGGCATGACTTTATAATAACTGAACACATGACATCTGAAATATAAATAATATCTAGAATACAATAAGGAAATCAACATATTAAATGCAAAGTAATTATAGTTCAATCAAAATTATTCATATATATATATATATATATATATATATATATATATATATATATTTGCTAGGATTTAGTATGGTGTTTGAGTATCCTTACAGTTATTACCATTAGTCATAAGCATTTCCTGTAAATGTATAAGCCTATACTAATCACTTGCTAACTGCATAGTTATTTATAAAGATCGATTTATAAAAAATGGTACTTTTCCATTATCGGGGCAACACTTTAAATGCGGTTGCGGAGCTCTGAATCCAGTGTCAAACCATGTATTTTTGATGTTAATCTTAACAGGTGTGTTACAGCTTATTTTTTTAAATATTATCCATGTAATTATTTTGCACACACCTGTTAAGAGTAACATCAAAAAGACATGCTTTGACAAAGGATTCAGAGCTCAGCAACCACATTTAAAGTGCTTGGCTGATAACAGAGTAATAAAAAAAAACAAAAAAAAATCAATGTCTCCATAATATGCATACTTTAAAATGTATTTCTCCATAATATGCATAATATGCATACTATTAAACATACTCTTCATAAAGTGCTAATCCAAATCTGTAATTAAACTTACTTGGCATCTTGCAGCTGTGAAGATGCAATCAGAATCACGGAACAGCTGTTCGTCAGTAAGCGTTTTTTTTTTTAAAGCCTCAGGTACTGAGCTAAGCTTCACTGACAATGGGAATAACCGTTGCTAGGATGTACAAATATAGTGTTATCTTACAAGGGTAAGCATATTATGACTATTGAAAAAAAAGACACTTTCCAGATTTGATGTATTCATTTATTTTTTACTTTCTCTCATTGTAACTTATCAGGGCAACACTTTCAACGCAATTGTTCAGCCGTAATCTACTACCTTAAGACGTCTGTTAACTAGATGTTTGTAAAAATTAAAAATAACTTCTATTTTTTAAAATGTATTATTAAAACAAATAATTCTTACAGATATGTGGTTAACAGACATGTTAAGGAAATGGATTACAGCTGAACAATCTCATTTACAGTGTTGCCCCGATGACGGAAAAGTACCTAAAAAACTCCAGTATATTCACTAAAAATAGTGGCAATAATTAACTGTTTACAAGAAAAAATAACATTTCTGTATATATTTGATCACAAAATATAGTCAATATTATAAAAGGGAACCATGAATATGTTTGCAGACAGTGTAGCTCTTAATTCTTGTAAAAGAAGCCTACTATGTTATATTAACCAATCAGAGACTTGACATTCACAATTAGGGTTGCATATACACATTAGATGTAATGTAATCTAATCTGCATGCATAGAATGCATGATGTCATGAGCTAAGTAAGAAAGCTTCACTTCTTAGATTTCAAACTGACAAGCTGATGTTGTAAATCTTTGTTCATTAATTACTATTAGGACTTTGGTTCCATCCTCGGAACTGATACGGCCGTTTCCAAGCTCACGCCAGCCAAAAACTCTCAGCTAAGGCCTACCCATAATGCCCCACTCCTAGTTACTCCAGATTTCATTTTCCACGTTCCTAATCAGATGTGCTAGCCATCTCTCTTAAAGCTAAGTAGAAAATTGTCATTTTTAAGATAGTTTTTCTTCAAAATTTTTTACTTTTTAGTCAATTTAGCCTTTTCTCACTGTTGCCTATAACCTAATCCTATTCCCTACCCTTTACCTTGGTAATTTAATTTCTACCATTATTGGTACTGTCCCTCTGTCCTGCCTTTGACAGGCCCTTCCTTACCTCTTGTGGTATTTTCTAAATACCATTGTTGGTATTCTCTCACCTTTTTCTCTCCCTTATTTTGTTTTTTCTATAGGATAGCCTTGTTGCCTTACTATGTCAGACAAAGCTAAGTTGGGGTTTAAACAGTGTGACGTGTGGGCATAAGATGGCTAACTTGGATACACATGCTCATTGTGTCTACTGTTTGGGCGTGGATCATATTAAAGCTGACTGTGACATTTGTGCTAGTTTTCATAATCATACACTAACAGAAGGTAAAAATAAGCTTATTTTTAAAGGTTTAATCAAGACAACTTTTTTGGAGGCTGTATCTGGGTCAGAGGTCTCACCCCCTCCAAAGACCCAAAAAAAAAAATAAGGAAAAACTGAGTCACTCGGTTCCTGCATCTCCGTCAGTTATGGAACCGAGTTGGCTTCGTGCTTTGCCGGGGCCCTTGGCGCAGACCTCTTTGGCACCAGGCTCTGTATCTTCTCCATCGGTGCCATCCATGATATTCACCCCTTTTTCGGTTCCAACTTTGGTACCACTGACTTTGGTGCTGTCCTTGGTTCTGACATTGTGTCCTATGACTGTACCTGCCTCGGCATGATCCCTGGCCATGGTGCTGACAGTTTCTTAGGCTCCATCAGCTCCAAAACTTGAATATCTGCCAAGGACAAGATACTCTCAAACTTACGACCCTTTTTTGGGGCAGATATTTAGCCCCTTTCTAGAAAGGCCTGATTTTCCTTCAGCAGCCTCCTTTAGATCCACTAGGAGTTTTTCTGAATTAGATACAGTGCGGGTTGTGGACAAGCTTCTGGCAGCTAGGGGATTACCTATTCCAGCTTGGCTTGGAATCTTTTACTACATCTTCCCCTGTTTATCCTCCTCCAGCCTCTACTCAGATCCCAGAGATCTCGGTACCGATGTCCACTCTGGTGCATACTGTCTTGGCTCCAACAGCAGTTTTCCCCTGCTGGCACTGACCACCCTTGCTGCATCAGCTCAGGTGGCGCCGATGCTCTCTCGGAGCAGGGCTTGGACCGTCTGTACCTTGGTACCTAGCCCGGCATTTATTTTCTCGCTGGTGTCATCTATGTCCATGGCTCCGATGGCTTCCAGTCCACTCGGAGCTCCTCACTTGGAGGTGGGCTCCTCAGGGCAGGGTGTGACCCCAGTTCGAAGTTTGTCCTTCCTGGTTCCGGGCTCCCATCCCTCCTCGGGTGGGCCTGCTGTCCACATGATGGAGAGGGTCCTTGATTCCACAGGCTCACAGTCAGCACCAATGACATCAGTATCAGAAACCCCCCCCAGCATGCACCTCTTTCAACCCTCTATTTTGGGACCCCGGGCACAGGAGTCGCAAGACCCCCTTTGAAGGGAACCCCTTCTCCGGAGTCCTTCTCAGAAGTTCCCACTGGGGAGCCACCCCGGAAGAAACAGTGCAAGAGGAAGCACCTTGATTCCCTGGAGGAATCTATCACTGAAGACACTGATTGTGATGAGGGGAAAGGGTCCCCATGGTCTCTCCCAGATGACATCTCATTTGGAGACATTCTCAAAATCCTCAAGCAGTGGGGAGACTGGAAGTCCTCTAACCTATCTTCTGAGGAATCTGTGTTCTTGCAGGCCTTCTGTGCCCGGCTATTTACTTCCTGGGTGACCCCACCAGCAAATGACCTTGTTAAGCTCATTGTGCAGCATGCCTGGAAGGCCCTGGACAACATAGAACCTGTCCCCCGGAGGCCAGACAAAATGTTACACCTGAAGACCAGCCCCACTGGTCCAAACAGTTGACAGTTGATTCTATGGTCGTGGCGGTGGCCACCAAGAGGTAACTGGCAGAAGATAGTTCCACTGTCCATCCTTTGAACAGGGAGTCCCAGACCATGAACAGACTAGGGAAGTGGACCTATGCTTCAGTGACCTTCGCCATTCAGTCACTGAACTATCTAGCACACTTTACTCACCTCCAAAGAGACCTAATTTCCATAATGTCTTCCTCTTTGGTGGGGGTACTGCCTGATGAGGTGTAGAACACTATCGCCTTGCAGCTAGCGACCCTTGAATCCATCTCCAATTCCTCATTGCGTTTGATATCTCACACCACCGAGGGGGCAGCTTGAGCTGCCGCATCAGGCATTGTCATGAGACGTAATGCATGGATGCAGTTGTGTGACTTCGCAGACCCCTTGAAATCCTCCTTCATCAATGCACCTGTCAATGAATCTGCACTTTTTGGACCCAAAGTACGAGACACATTTACTCGTAGTGAGAAAGACGGAAAGACCTTTTCTACTGTGGGCATACACTTTTCCAAACCCAGAGGTCCTACTCCAGGAACCAGAAGGGAGGAAAAATGTGGTTCAAGAAATCCCAAGAATCTTTTCGTGACACTCATGGTGAACAATTCCCCGGGACAGAGGGGGCAACTCATATGGAAGATGCCCCTTTCATGGTAGAGGGGGTCCACGTAACCAGGGCGCTAGAGATTCTTTCTCCAGCAGACCCTACCAGCACTCCTGAGCAGCAGCCCGATTGCTTTCCTCTGGAAGCAGTCGGGGGTCATTTTTCACTGCACCTACCAGCCTGGCATCTTATTACTACCAATGTTTGGGTGCAGAGAATAATATCCAGAGGCTACCAAATGCCATTCGATTTAATTCCCAGACCCGTCAAATGAATCCCTGATGTACCACCCAATCAGAAGGAATTAGCAGCCTTAGAAATAGAAAAGCTGCTAAGAAAAAGAATCATCCAACCAGTCCCACCAGACCAGACAGGATCCAGGTTTTACTCAAGGTTCTTTTTAGTGCCAAAAAAGACAGGGGACTGGAGACCAATCCTGGATCTCAGCCTATTGAACAAATTTATCAAACCTCAAAAATTCCAGATAGTCATGGTACAGTCCTTTCTTCCCTTCCTAGGGAGGGACAACTGGATGCGTTCTATAGAACTCCAGGTCACGTACCACATAAAGATGGATCACCGCTCCCGGAGGTTTCTCCGCTTCTGGCTGGGAGCCAATCACTACCAGTTCAGGGCACTGCCATTTGGTCTCTCAACAGCCCCTCGAGTGTTCACCAAATGTATGGCAGTTGTGGTAGCTCATCTTTGACTACAAGGATTCCAGGTATTTCCGTATCTAGACAATTGGCTCCTTACCGCTCTGACCAGGAATCTCCTAGTCTGCAGCCTCTCTTACACTCAAGGTCTCTCTCTCCACTTGAGGATTACAATCAACAAAGACAAATCTCAAATGTCCCCAATGAAGACACTGGAATTTATTGGAGCGGTCTTCAACACAACATCCTGTCAAGCTTCTCTCCCCCCTCACAGGCTATTGAAAATAAGTCACCAAATCCAAGACCTTCTTCCTCAGACCTATGTGCCAGCACATCTTGTACTGCAACTCTTAGGCTCCATGGCGGCTGCCATTATGTTAGTACCACTGGCGAGGCTGCACATGAGAATCCTGCAGTGGCTCCTTTCCGCACAATGGTCATTTCTAACTCACCCACTCGACCACATGACACATCTTACAAACTATTGCAAGGAAGAAATGCTATGGTGGATGAAGCCACAAATTAATCTTTGGTGTCTAACGTTCTGTCTTCCCCAGCCCACAGCCACGGTGACCACAGATGCTTCCCTGTTAGGGTAGGGGGGCATTTCCAAGGGAAGATGATCCAAGGCACCTGGTCCCCCATGTAGTTCAATTTGCAAATAAATGTCCTGGAACTGAGGGAAGTTCTCTTAGCATTGCAAGCATTCCATGCATCCCTACCCTCTGGGACCATTGCAATTCAGTCAGACAACATGTCAGTCATCTGGTATATCAACAAGCAAAGTGGAACCAGGTCTTACCCCCTGTGTCGGGAAGCCATGAGGATTTGGCACTGGGTGATAGCTTCCAACCACTTTCTTATAGCAATGCACATTCCTGGGAGTTCCAATCTTATTGTGGACAGTCTGAGCAGGAACATCCTGATGCCTCACAAGTGATCCCTCAACCCTGTAACAGCAGATTGGATCTTCTGGCACTGGGGCAAGCCTTGCTGTGATCTGTTTGCTTCCCCCATAAACTACCAATACAGAAGCTACTTTGCCCTGATCCTCCCTTAGGGGGAACCCCTGAGGGACACTCTAATGCACAATTGGCCCTCGGGTCTTTTGTATGCCTTACCCCCATTTCCCCTCATTCCAAAATTTCTCCAGAAAGCTCAGAGGTTGAGAACCAAAGTGATCCTCACTGCTCCCTACTGGCCCATCAAGTATGGTTCCCGTTTCTATGGCCTCATCTGATTCACGGCCCGTGGATCCTGGATCATTCCCAAGGCCTGTTATCTCATCCTCAGGGACTGATTCATCCGAACCTCCACAGTCTCAAGCTCACAGCTTGGTTCCTCCATTTCCAATGATTGCCAGGCTGCCTGACATCCCATCTCCTGTTCATGAAATTCTTCTGGCTTCACATAAACCTTCCACCAGGAAAGTTTATTCTAGTAAATGGACTAGGTTCTCTATTTGGGCTAAAGATCAGAACTTAGACCCTTTCTCTATGCCTATTCAAAAGATCCTACAATACCTGACTACTGTTTTACATGCAGGAGCCTCAGCATCGATGATCACTGTACATTTAGTAGCTATTGCCAATTTTCATAATGGACTTGATAATTCTTCGATTATGTCACACCACCTATGCAAGACATTTTTGAAAGGAGTATTACATGTTAAACCACCGGTCAAGCCTCTCTTAGAACCCTGGGACTTGACTTTGGTACTTCAGTCTCTCACAAGTCATCCTTTTGAGCCCTTTGATTCATATGATTTAAAATTTTTGTCATGGAAGACCTTACTTCTAGTAGCACTTACCTCAGCGAGAAGAGTATCTGAGCTGCAGGCCTTGAGTGTCAAGAAACCTTACTTGATATTCCACACGGATAGGGTGTCCCTTCATACTTACCCTTCTTTCTTGCCCAAGGTAATTTCTAGATTTTCCATTAATCAATCTATTGACCTGCTGGTTTTCTTCCCTCAGCATTCTAATAGAGGGGAGTACCTTTTGCACACCCTTGATGTGCATCTGCAGCTTCGTTGTTATTTGGACAGGACTCAATCTTTCAGGAAAACATATCAATTGTTTGTGGCCTTTGCAGGACCCAGATTGGGTAAACCTGTTTCCAAAGTGACTTTACCCTCCTGGCTTAGAAATGTCATTACCTTTATCTACTAACAGAATAAGCTATCCTTACCTTCCAGAATAAAGGCTCATTTTACCAGATCTATGGCTACTTCTATAGCATTAAATTCTAGAGCCTCTATGGATGATATCTGCGCAGCAACCACTTGGGCAAGACCTCATACCTTTATCTCTCATTACAAATTGGATTTGGCCTCCAGGGGACGAGCATCTTTTGGTTCTATGGTGCTCAGGAATATCCTTCCTTAGGGCCACTCAGGGCTCAAGTAGCTGGGGACTTGGTCCTAAATAGTAATTAATGAACAAAGATTTACAACATCAGATAAAGAAGTTATGTCTTACCATAACATTCCATCTGTGTTGTAGATCTTTGGTCATTCATTACTTCCCACCCTCCTTCCCCCTGCCTGGACTCCTGGTGGACTTAGCTCTTTGTTAGGGTATTTGCTCAGACAGAGCCTTCTACTATTTTTCTATTACTATGTCTGTTATATAGGGGCGGGCAAACTCGATCTGAAGTAACTAGGAGAGGGGCATTATGGGTAGGTCTTAGCTGAGAGTTTTTGGATGGCGTGAGCTTGGAAATGGCCGTATCGGTTCCAAGAATGGAACCAAAGTCCTAATAGTAATGAATGAACAAAGATCTATAATACAGATGGAATGTTATGATAAGACATAACTTCTTTTTTTTCCTACCCAGCACACTACACAGTACAGTTTTCTGACCTCACTTTAACCGTGTCACAAAGTCTGCTTATTTACAGTAACAAATGCAACGTTTAACTGTCAGATACTTCCAAACTGTAAAATAACATTCAATGCCAATGAGAGAGAAAACAATACTTTAACATTAAACTCTACAGGAAACATAACTTGTAACCATTTAAAAACCTTGTGCCATAAAACATACAAGCATATAACTGTCAGAGAGACCCAATTGATGTCAAAAGCCGGTAAACAGCTATTTGTTCACACAGGTACCAATATATATTCTGAAACAATCAGAAGTTATAAATATTAAAAAGAACTAGTTAATATATACTAAATCATAGATATGTCCTGTTATCCCATGTATCCAAAACAGATTCGATAAATAATCTAAGCAGTGACTATGCCTGTGTAATAACTCAGAAGAACATTTAGCAGGGCAAAGGGCTATATATTATTTGAAATAAAGCATGTCATCTTAAGGTCATAAAAGCAAAGATAGCTTACTGTTCAGTTATATCACTCAATAAACCAGTAATATTATATGAATATACTAAAAGCATAAACAGTTATTTAATTTGTATATGAACAAAAAAAGTATAGAAATGAAAAAGCAAAAAGAGAAAGAAAAGCAATAAGAAAAATATTGTCATGACATACCTTACCTGAAGATTTAACAAGTATAAAACAAATTAAAGTACAGTTGCAGTAGATGCTTTGAGAGATTTAGTGGGAACAGCAATCTTTGACTCAGTTTTTTGTTTTTTTCTTTTTAACATCAGTCCAAGAAGATTCATCAGTAACTCTCTTCAGAGATGCAGATGCCCATTCCATATCTTCAGGTAAGGAAATAATGTTATTGTTTTTAATAAAGGCAGTGGCTTCCTCTAGGGCATTAAATGGTCTCATTTCACTCTGATATAGAATTTTTATTCTGGCAGGAAAGACAAGCTGAGTTTTGATGTTATTCTGCTTTAACAGTTTTATTAATATTCAAGCTTTTTTCCTCTGCTCCAAAACCCTGGTAGAATAGTCATTATCAAACCTGATTGGGTTTTGATTAAATTTGAATGGACTTTTCCTCCAGGCAGATTTTAGGACCAACTCCTTGTCCAAATAAGATAGAAACTTTATGACTATTGATCTAGGAGGAGTAGAGGAGGATGTTGACACTGGCTTTCCTAAAGCTCTATGAGCCCTTTCAATACCAAAGGACAGACCCTCCTTTAAATCTAAAATCTCTGGAATCCAGGTATTCAGGAAAGAAATATCTTCTCCTTCAGCTCTCTCAGGGATGCCAAAAATCCTTATATTTGACCTTCTTTCCCTGTTTTCCAGGTCATCCACTTTATTGAGAAGCCAAATGTTTTGTTTGATGAGAAAATCTTTCTGGCTTTCTTCTTCCTTCAGTCTAACATCAAGATTATTCAGGGATGCTTCTAAGTGTGTTATTCTGGATTGATGCTGCTGTATAAGTTCCTTGAGAGAATCTGTTTGTTTCTGACAATTGTCCTTGAGGTTTTGTAAATTCTCCTTAAAACCATCCATTTTTAGTGAGAGTTCTTGTAGAGGAGATGTCACAAGCTGCATTTCTTTTTTTAAAGCCATGTCAGAATGAGAAGTCTTCGAAGTGCTCATCTCCCCAAATGATATATTCTCCTTTATAATTTGACAGGAAAAAACTTTACTAAGTTCACCAAAGTTACTAATTAAGTAGTTTATACTTTCATCTATCAATTCTAAGTATTTTGCTAAAATAAAATAAGCTATTTCCTGTTTTTTATATTAGTTTCATCGAGCTCTGAAAAACTGCTGCTATCAGATGGCCATCTTAGCCCCCCCCCCCCGATATCACATCATTTTAATGAAATATGATATTTCTGTGTTTATTTTTCATTAGCTGAAGAAATAAATTGATAGCAAATAGAAAGACATCCCTTGACCACTGTAATTTTTTCATATAACTAAAAACATTGTTTTTATTACAGTAGATGTTAGTTATACTTCTTATTTTTTTTTGTATTGTAAACCTATAGCAAATGTTGATTTGAAGCATCTAAGAACTTCTGTATGCATGCTTCATTCAACACTGGATAGACCAGCGGTTTATAAAAAACATAGTTTTTAAAAGTGTCTAAATGTGCCTTGATGTGGTCTGTTATGAAAATCTTAAAGTGCAACTTGAGGAGTGCTAACCGCCCCATAACAGTTTGTGTCCTTTGTCCTGATATTTAACTGCCACATTATCTACTGCCCTCTGCTAACAGGTCTATAACATAAAGCCTGTGAAATGGGGTATGACAAAGGAAGTCTATCATCTCCATCTCAAGAGCTGAAAGCCATCTGACCTTCTTTAATGTGCCATAATAGTGCTTCTTTTGAGGATGCAGAAACATATATCAATAGACTTCATAAAGAAGTGTCTGCAAAGCATGTCAGGTGTGCACTAAAAAATAGCAGAAGATTAGAAAGACATGTAACATTATGTTACCTTTATCAAACTGACTCTTCTAAAATATACTTTGTGTAATAATGTTACTGATATCTAGACATATGCAATTATTAATCTTGTAATTAACAGCTATGTATATAAAATATTTACTTTCAAGAGGCTTAGTTGGGATATTACGGTTAACAAATGGAAAGAAAATGAATTAATAAAATTAAAATAAGTTATATATTCTAGGTGAGTTATTAGGTCCCCCTTACCACATTACAGCTCTGGCTTTTGGGAAAAGGTGCCTGGAATATTTCCATCAAAGCTTCAGTTGTGTTGGTATTTTTGCTCTTAACTGGAGCTTTGTGGAACTTTGTGGAGCTTTTCTCCCTGGGCTTCTACTGAAAAAGGAGCCTTACCCCAGATAGATTGCCCATGTCAATAAATAAATAAAAGCTGTTTATGAGTGCTTATAAACAGAAGCTGGTCCAGGCAGATCCTCAGAAATCCAGAATTCTACACAGTTTCAAGGAAATCACCTCAAGGAAAACTCACATCTACCAAAACTTTGTTTCCTTTGCTAGCTGAGATCCTGTGGCAAACAGCATTGCCTTAGCATTCTTCTTATTAATAAGCATCCATTTGGCCTCAGAACTGTTAGTCAAGGTACTGTGGCTGTGAGGTGCCAGCAATGATGGCTTATAGATAACAATATAATGTGTACAGTGTGGGAAGATGGGAAGATGCTCTGTCATTTGGGTGATATAACTTATACAGAATATGGGCCTAAAGAAAGACAAGAGGGATTCCTGATAAAACTGTCAAAGGCTGGAATAGGTATTTTTTGATTTTTAATCTAAAAGCATGTACCAGTGAGGTGGTGTGATAACTGGTCTGTGGGGCTACTTCAGAAACCTAACCTACTCAATACAGATGTAAGAAATACACAAACCATATATACATATTTTGGTTAAATCAGTTCATATGGATTCAGTAAACAAATCCTTGTCCATATTACCCAGAGTACACTATTGTCAGGATCCAAAAGGTAATGATTGCACTGCTTCTCCTCTGAAACTATGTAATTGGTCATTCACTAGTCTGTATGTGTCAGACTATTCCTAGATCTGCTGAACCACTATCTGCTTTATGATCTTGACAATATAGGAGAAGGAAAATTGTCCATAAGTTACTAGCTGTACTGAGGGGCAGGAACTTTTAGATATGAAAAAAAAAAATGAAAGTTACGTGTTTACCATAACACTAGATCTGTAAAACTGGGTCCATCCTCAGTAATTTGTTAGACTGAGGCTGTGGGCATTACGACTACTCAGTAAGCTAAGCTGTCACAGGATGCTAAGTATCTACCCCCTCTCCCTTAATGCACTGCACTGCTGTACTTTGCTATCCCATAATTTAATGCACTATTTCCCCTTTGCAGATCTGAGGTTAGCCATAGTAAAGAACAACTATATAAGGCACACAAGGTCTTCTCCACCAAGGTGGGTGGAAGATGGGTAGGGTCATTATAAAGGATGGACCCACTGTTAGAGATCTAGGCTACCATTATGATCTCATTACCAAGGATGGACCCACTGTTACAGAACTAGCAGAGTGGGCCCATTCTTGCTAATTTATAGGACTGATTCCCAACCTCTTCATACAGAACATCCCCCTGATCACAGTAGCCCCCAAAGCAGATCTGCATCTGAAATAAGAATCATCTTGTAATGCTTTACAGAAATACACAGGGGAGATCATATAGCTACTATGCAAACACCCTCCAGGGCTGCATTTCTCTAAAAGGCCACCAAGGTAATGAAAGTTCTAGCATAATTAAGTTTATTAATGTAGTAACAAGTAGTAGCACAACGTTGCGAGTCCACAGATAGGATTTATTAGTACAAAATACACAAATAGTTAAGTGCTTTCATCAAACAAGTTAAAAAGCATACAAACACATGTATATACTCATTTAAATTTTAACTATTTACAACTTTAGGCATAAAAGTAGGAATGATTTTAAGCGAAACCCTGTGGAAATCCAGATGATGTGGTTCAGCAGAAATGGCAGGTAGTTCAGAAATCCTTCTGGTGGAACTCATGACAACTAAGAAAAGTGTCTTCCAAGAAACAAATTTTAATTCTGCTTTACTAGCCAGCTGTAATGGAACCTAAGTCAATTTTCCAGAACAAAATACAAGTCCCATATAGGTGTCAGTGGGTCACACTGTAGAAGCCTCAGCAAAAATTGCCTCTGAGGAACACCTTGCATACCTCCAATGAAGATAAAGAACTGGATTCTCAACCTTGGTGAAGTTAGCGATAGTAGCCAAATGTACCTTAAAAAAGGATAAATTAGACCAGTTTCAAAAATATCTGTGACATTCCAGGACTGCAGGTATAGGAGTTACCCTACCTTGCAAAACATATCCATTTGTTCCTATAAGTTTCCCTGGTGCTGAACTTTTGGAAGAAGTCAGTCAAATGACAACACTATGAGAAAAAAGCATAATTAGCAATTACTGGAAGTGGTGAAGCCAAGTGGTGAACCACAGGGTGTAGATGTATGGGTCAGACATGCCCAATGGATAGGTCTGCATCATTCTCATGAAAAATAATAGCGTCTATAAATGATGAGGCAACCAGATATGGCATGGCCAGTAAGGAGCTATGAAGATGGCTTTGGCATGTGGTGAACTGCGGGCTGTGACATCCCTTGGGGTTTTTCTAGTGATGCCATGATAGAAGAGAGGCCTGTGCACTTGATGTTGATCAAGATGATAAACAGGTCACAACAAGGTTTCTTCCATTTTCCAAAGGTTTTCCCTGCACAGATATGATGAGGGACCACTTGTAAGGTAGCAAAAGCCATCGGCTTGGCCTTTCAACCAAGGAACCAGACTCCCCAGGGATATGGATACCAGCAAGAAAATGACTGCTGGACATCACACATCAATATGATTTCATAGCTTCCCATCATAATGGGTAGAATCGGGTTCCCTCTTGCTTGTTGATACACCATACAACTGCCATGTTGTCCCCTGTAGGATTAGAACTCCAGCTGAGTGGGAGTCATGGAATGGTTGAAAGGTCAATAAGGCTATGCTTATCTCCAGTATATTGATGTGAAGATAATCTTCCAGGGATATCTGGACACATTGAGCTATCTGACCAATGAAAATGACACACTCCACACCTGGGCTGCTAAGTCTGTGATGACTATTGCCAAGAAAGTGATAGTGAGAAGAAATTGCTGGAGGATATAATGTTGTCCTCCATCCACTATTTTACATGACATCAGTAGGCCTGAGAAATGTGAATCTGATTTTTCCAAAGGATCTGCATTATGAAACCACTGAACTCTCATTTGATATCTTATATGAGGAACATGGGTATGGTCATGACCATGAGACCTAGCAACTTAAGACAGAGGCAAGCTGTGGTTTTGGAGGATTAAAGAGAAGAAGGAACTTTTGTTAGAGCTAAACTTTTATCTGTGTGGGTCTTGAGCTGCATAACTTTGTGTGCAAACCACAATCTATGAATGCGAGCAACTGTGCAGGATATAGCTGGGACTTGCCAGACTTACCATTATTCCCTGACAATGGAACAAGCTGATCAGAGACTCCCTTACCAGTACTAAGTAATTTACAGAGGAGGCAGTTAGGAGCTGGTTGTCCACACAGGGGAACACTTTGGCTCTCTGCAGACATGTATGCCACAGTCACAAACTTGCATTTGATGAATACCCAGGGGCTGGCATGAGATCATATGGAAGAGGTAAGGACTGACAATGATTGGTTCTGACTCTGTAGCACAGAAACCTCTTGGATTCCTTCATGATATTTATGTGGAGGTAGACATCCTGGAGTTCCAAAGAGCAGAAACACTCTCCTTTTGCCAGGCAAAGAAAGACTGACTTTACAAAGCCCATTCAGAATGTTTCTGTTGGGGTGAATTTATTTAGGCCACCTAGATCTAAAATAACCCAGAGGTTTTTTGCTTTTTTCATTTTAAAAAGAACTTGGAGTAATATCTGGAGCATCCCTACTTTGGTTGGACCTGTTTGATGACTCATTTGTTTAAGAGAATTTAGATCTTTGTTTTTTTTTTTTTTCTTTCTGTTTTCACAAGGCTGAATGTCAAGCAAGGGAAGAAATGGAGAAACTGCAGTGGAAATAAATACAGCTCTCCTAATCTATCTTTCTATAGTCATCAATTTCCAAGCGGACTGGTAGAGAGATAAATGACACCTGAATGCCTCCAGAGGGGAACAGTTGTGCAAGACCTAAAGGCTACCTGCTGACTTCCCATAGTTGACCTTTGCTGCCTCAACACTGCCAATTATCCATGCAATGGGACAAACATCCATTCTGGAAATGACCTTTTTTTAGGGTTCTTGAGAATGTACTTAGTACACCACGCATTTCAATTAATATCAAGTGGCTGTCAGACTGCTTATTGATACAGCAATAGAAATGTCAGTGTTTTGACCTCACATAGTTAGACATTTCTAAATTAGAAAGAATGATCAACAGTGGCTGATAAAGTCACCAATGGCATTATAGGAACCAAAACCATATTAGTAGTGTTTATTCCATTTTTCTGCTTAAATGATTCTGCCTGCTCTACTGTACAAATTACAGGTAGTCCATTAAGAATTAATTATATATCCACAGATTGGGTCAATATCAGCACATTGAAAGCACAGGTCAGCAAACACCGACCAGTAAAGAACTGTCATTTCTGCAAATGACCACTACAGGACCATTTTTCCTAGGGGAAAAAATTGCTTGCCTATCATCGTGGATTTGCCCTTTTACCCACCATAGTGCAATCTCAGATTTGGTATATTTAGTTATGGGGGTGTGGGGAGTGAAGAACCCCACTTTGATAGGTTTGTAATCCTATCTTGTTTCTGTTTGGCCAAGCAATTTTTTTCCCCTAGGAAAAAAAATCTCTGAAGTGGCCGTTCACAGAAATGGCAGTTTGCTGTTTATTGGTCTGCAAATAGGTGTTCGCTGACCATCAGCTCAGAGTACTTTACTAAAAGTGCATGACTACAGGTGTAGCTTATGCATTAGTAGTACAGCTAATGCTAAAGAACAATGGCATGGACAGAACATGGAGCCAGCAGTACAGTTTTTGTGACCTACAGTGTAGCACAGTAGTTGTGTTTGTGGAACAGGGCCATGCACCCCACTCTCCAGGACCTCAGTGAACTGAGATGTTGATGTGGGGGGTCAGCAAGTGACTATGTTTATGACATCCCTGCATGTATCTTAATAGGCAATGATGCCATTCCACAGATCTCCTGCATATGTGCAGCCACAACATACTGCTTGGCCTAAAGATACACACATGGCTGCAGAAGAGGACAGAATGATGTGTGGGTCTGTAAATTTTACAGCAGATAATCAAAGTTCCTAACAATGGGTATTGCTGTTTTCACTAAGATTTTGTGTGTAGTGACGTTCTGATGTTTCGGGTTCAGTTTTTATGATTTTATTGGAAGGACTTGGTATTCATCAGCTGGATATATGAGATGTTATTTTACCTTTTAGCTTACAAGTGCAGTTCAAGTACTTTGAAATTAGCAGAAGATTGCTAGAGATAGTGAACAGGAACAGTGTTTCCTTCCCATGATGTCTGTCCTTTCTCTACAAAACTGCTACTGCAGAGTCAGTACATTTAAGTAAGGGGATATACGGAAGTGGAGCTCCCACTGGTGGCACAGGGAGCCTTAACACCCCACAAAAAATATTTTAGTAGATATTTATGTTTTTGGCACAAAAAAGATCATTTATTAGTGTTGTGGGATGTAATGTTCTTATTTATGATATCTGGTCATGGGTCCTTTTGAAACTAATGAAAACTCCAACTGTTACTATTACTTCAACTATGTGTGCTAGAATATGGTTGACCTCAGAACACAGACCTATACAGATACCGTATCCATTTCTGAAGCCATGCTGTTTTGGGGTAATAGTACCACATTTTATCAAGCAGTACTTGGCCATACATAGTATATACATAGATGATACCATTTAAGGAATAAATCCAGACTGAAGTTAGATAGAGAGTACACATTATGTAGACAATTATCAAGATAAACCTCGTTATCCTGAGGTAGTCTGTAAAGAGCTTTTATCTGAAGATATCTAATTACTTTCCTAGACTTTAACAGGTAACTTTTCCACTATTTTTGGTAGGATAACGGTGGGGTCATTGGTTGTTAATCTCTTGGTGTTATATGGTTGCTTTTTGGTAATTTTCCTAGAATACCTTTTGCTAGATCATTGTTCAT
>NC_056725.1:694720571-694725571 GCF_019279795.1 Protopterus annectens
TATCCATATCCATATAACAGAGCTTCCAGTTTTTCAGTTTTTGTACTATCTTTTGTTTAGTCTCTTCCGACATATCCATAACTGCCACACTGGAATTGTTTTTAATTCATACTCCTAGGAATTTAATTTTATCATGTCCCCATATATATGGATATTGCTGAACTAATTCATGTGTGGGTACATAATTTACAGCTATTGCCTTTGTTTTAATTTCATTAATTTTGTATCCCGAAAACATTTGAAACTGTCTCAAAATGTTCTACGACACTGAAATGTCCTTTTCTGATATTGTTAGTTATAAAATAACATCATCTGCAAATAGAGCCAGCTTTTCTTGACTACCACACCAATTATATCCTTGAATTTCTGAGTCCTTTATTTTCTTTGCTAATGATTCTAAATATAATGCAAATAAAAGGGAAAAGAACACCTCTGCCTGGTTCCTCTACTCAAGTAGAAATTATCAGAGGGGAAGCCATCTACTTTAATTTTTGGATCCTTGATATATCCTCTTAATCAGCCTTCTAATTTTATCAGGGAATGCAAGTGCTTCCATTGCCCTGCTCATAAACTTCCAGCTTACCCTGGTCAAATGCTTTCTCTGCATCAAGACCCACCAACAACAGTGGCATTCTCTTACATCCTGTTTCCCTCTGGATCATCAATAAGCTGTTAATGTTGTCAAACAATTACTACCTCCAGAAAACCACACTGATCTATATCTATCAATTTTTGCATCACTTTTGCCATTCTTTTAACCATTGTTGACATAAATACTTTATAATCATGGTTTAGTATTGAAATGGGCCTGTATGAAGCTGGATCTGATGGGTCTTTATCTTCTTTAGGTATTACAGCTACCACCACTTTCTTCCAGGATGTTGGTACTTCTTCTCCTCCTTTTAAAATACTGTTAAACAAAACCTTCCAAATCTTTATATTTTTTTCCCTCCTAGCTTCCAAATGTTCACAGGAATATAAGCTATTCCTCAGGACCTTCTTGTGGATTGGTTATACATCACCATTTTTATCTCATCTCTTCTTGTCCTAACTGTTATTAATTGAACCTCATCTCCTTCTAACTTTGGCATATTTAATTCTTCCATAAACATTTCCAAATTTACCTTTTTTTGATTTCCATATTTCTTTGTTTTATACAGACTTTCATATAATTTCTAAAATATTTCTAATATGTCTACATGATCTCTTGTTATCTTCCTTATTATAGGTTCCCTAAGCTTGGCAACAGCCCTTTCTACTTTCTATTGCCTGAGTTGTTGTGCTAAAAGTTTTTATGCTCTAGAGTTGCTCTCAAAAAAAAAAAACATTTGCTTAACAGCAATCTTTTTAAACTCATGCATATTATCAAGGTAATCCCTTATTTTCTGTTTAGCATTCTGCAGTTGCTCCTCTTCTTGTTCTGTGAGATTCTCCTATTCTGCAATACAACATTTGTCAGTTCCCCAGACACATCTTCACTGCAGCAAATCAAATTACAGTCCCCACCTGTAAGTAATATTCCTTGCTGAAAGCTGATTACTTCTCCCTGAATTTTCTTAAGCTCTATTATGGCAGTTTTTGGTGAAATATAAATACACGCTGGTGTAATCCTCCTCTCTTGCCAGTATCCCCTTAGTATTACAAATCTACCATTATTATCTTTTGTATCCTCTTCTATCACTATTGTAGCTCCATTTGCAATTAATATAAGTGCATCGCTTTTCCTTTGCCCCAAGTAGTCTGCTGAATAACCATCCTGAAAACCTTTCTTTATCAAATTCACATGCTCAGTTCTTTCCACGTGTGTCTTCTGTAGCATAACTATTTGCACTCTGCATTTTTTAATATAGTTCACTACTCTTTCTTCTTTTTTGTATTTATCTGTGAGACCACTGACATTAAAAGACATTCCAGAAAGCATTATTTTCTTGACGTTATTATCTCCACCTTTTATGCATAAAAGTTTTTTGTTAAAGGTCTGTTTCCAGCTTTTGTGTTACGTGCATATACTGTTTGGCAGGCTAATCTTTTATACAGTTGTTTCTTGTCATCTCCATTCCATTTGAGCCTATGTCACAAAACATTTTGTTTTATTGAAAGTCCTCATGTTAACTTTTGATGATCTTTGAGGTTGCTCAAGTACCTCACAGTTTATGCTCTACCTAATGTGACTGAACCAAATCAAAAGACTCAGCGTTCGAAAATAACCAACCCGACCAACACAAGAATGCTGTATTCCTATGTGTCTTGAAACGCCAACCTGGTCTTCACAAACACGCCGAGCAAGGTGTGATAAAAATATAAAAAGCTTTTATTCCATAAAACATAAATATAAGTTAAGCGCTTTCACTCGCCAAACGCGAGCTTCATCAGAACTGTTTAAAAAACTAATTGATATGACTTATATAACCTTTTTGGCGCCAAAATACTACTAACACAAAACTTTAAAACTACATACACATATTAATAATAATAATAATAATAATTGTATGTATGAAATAAGTACTTGAAATCTCCATATCACATCATCAGATGCATCAAGTAAACATCTGCTAATATAAAAATATACAATTTAAAATTTTACATTAAAATTTGCTGTATTAGTATAATATTTGCAATGTTTACAGTACATTTAAATCTATCTACGGAAATAATAATGCTGGCTTGATAGTGACAAAATCATTTAAGCCAGGTGTAGTAGAGGCATCTGTATATAATTGCCACCATATTTCCTTATAGGATAATAATCCTTTCAAATCCCCCCCTCTAGGTTCAACTACCAAACTATCTAAGATAGCAAATTTAAATGTATGGGTGTGACCGTATTGTTTAATATGCTTATATAGGGCATTCTTCTCATCTCTTGTTTTAATACTGTATTGATGTGCATATATACGTTTATTCAATTTTCTTTCCGTCTTACCTATGTAGAATCCTGAACATGCAGTACACTTTGCCAAATAAATCACAAATCTAGTATTACAATTACCATGTACAAATCTTATAAAAGCCTTGTGTAAATTTTCCAAGGTAATACTGCTTTCTTCAAAAATAGCGTAACATTGTTTGCAATTCCCGCACTTAGTTGTTTTTCTATTAGTCAACTGTCTAGTGATATCGCTACGTTCTAAATACCTTTTTATATTCCAGCCCATTTTATAAACAAAAACTGGTTGGGATCCTAAAATTTTAACTATATCTTGATCAATCGTTATAATTTTCCAATTATTAGTTATGATCCCCTTAATCTTACCACTAAATGGGCCATATTCCAAAACGCATGCTCTTCTGTACTCGGTAATAGTAGACATATTGTCATGTATCTGCTCACCTCTAACATTATGGGGATTATTTTTGTCATGCTTAAGTCCTAACAAGGGCATATATTATATATGAGAGATAGTTACTCTTTTAACTTTACAGACCTTTCTCTCCTGTCTGTGCAATTGATATCCTTAAATGTTCACATTTTAGTCCCTTTCTTTGTTTGTCCAGGTTACTGGCCCACCTACAATGTCTGCTTTCCCATCTTCTGTCACTGCTTGAAGCTCCCCTACTTTCATACCTTACCTTTTGGCATTATTCAACCTGGCCCTCCTTCACTTCCCTAAAGTCTTGATTGTCCTTTTTTCTGCTAACTTTCCACACTGTTCATTCTTTTTAATTTCTGATTCATACCCTATATTATATTCCTATTTACAGATATTCCTAACCATTCTGTTTTCTGCCTTCCACTAACATTGTCCTGTTTACTACTCACCTTTGTTTGTTTACACAAATCCTTCTGCTATCCTTCTTTTCCCATCCTGTCAGTCAGCAGCTCCCTACCAGACATTCCTTTGCACTTCAATGTAACGGCAGAATCATAATGATATTATCTTTGCATTTTGAATTTCAACAGTTCTGTCCTACCCAGAGAGAGATAGAGATAAAGTCTAGCAGCAACGTAGAGGTGATCTCTTTGACATGACCCACCAATCAACCACTAATTCATATTTCTTGTCACATAACTTTCTGAACCAGGCAGTGTAGGATATGAATGAGAAATAAAGCTGCTTCTGAAGGGAAATGCCATGTTCATCTTTTACAGGAATAAATGAATCAATGCAACATCTTTTTGTTAAAATTTGCTAAATTTTTCCTGCGAATTTTGGAGAATAACATTACCACAGATATCAGGGTTCAGTAACAAGTGTAATCTGAGGAACACGTTTATAATGTTTATGGGCTTGACGTTTGGGTGAGGCATGCTAAAGCACTAGGTTGCATTTAATTAATCACTTTGTAGCATATTTGTACACATAGCTGTGCTATGCTGTAAGTGATAAACTTTATGATATAGGGATCTTTTAAAGGTGATTGTTAATGTTATGATTTATAAAAGGAAGAATGATGTGACTACTGCTGCCAGCTGTTAAATGGAATGGTTTTATTTTCTTATGTGTTTTATGTATAAGTTACACTATTTTACTTTGATGTTCAGTTTGTTTCTCGTTACACATGGGTTGTTAAGTCTTTCATTTTCAGTTTTGGAATGGTATATTTTATTTGATTTTATGTACTTTTCCCTGTTGTATTTGGTGTATTTTATTTTAATTTTTCAGATAGTGCCTTGGGTTCTTCTTTTTTTTCTGTCAGGACATTCAGAATGACAGCACCAAAAGCAGGACTGGTATACGGATATCTTACATTGTTCTCCAGGAATAGTATAACACATCAGCACATTAACTTTCTGTCACTGCACTATTCACTTAAAATTATTTCAGCTATAACTTCAGTCCCTGCCTGGAACTAGAACACACAGTTTTCCTGTTAAGAAACAAATGTGTTACATGTGATGTTTCACTGACATATATTCTGTTAGTAAACTGCATAGTGCTTACTTACTGGTGGATATGGATTTTACTTCAGCTACTTTTCCTTCAGTATATTTAATCATTTACAGACCCAGAAACAGAGTTTTCTAAACAAGGCTACATAAATTGCAGTGCTCAGTAGTT
>NC_056725.1:694730571-694733071 GCF_019279795.1 Protopterus annectens
GCATTTTGCATTGAAATAACTGAATAAACCCCTACATTTTTTTATCTTCATTTAAGCAGTTATATATGGTCAGTATATAATGGCTGCTTAAATTACTTTTAGTGAGTGTGTGTTAGGAACTGTATAAAAGAACTTGCATGAGCTGTTTGCTACAGGATGAGGTATGACATTTTTTGTTTGGTTCACAACTTCAGGATGAGAAGACATTAGTCTATGGACTGCCCTGGGTACCAATTGATCTAGCTATGGCTCCATCTTGAACATTGTTCTTGCCTAGCATATTATATGACCATTTGCAGAGAGTAAAGAATAAAGTGTGCTTATAGGTTCATGGGTTAATACTAGGCAGATAATCTGGATGGATCATTTTAAATACCCACTACCTGTTACACCTTTTCATAAGGGTTTGGTCCAGGGATGCATTTGCACTTGCTTAACAATTTATCCAGGGAAGGTTAAAGAGCGTTAAGGCTTTACTTTGTTTAATATGGAGGGATACTGTATTCCAGATGAGGGGAATTCTTTGGGAGAGGGATTTATGCTGTAGTGGAAGTAGAATGTTTTTGGTATTATATGTTTTGTGAATATTTAGGAAGTCACATAGGACTGGGTCATTTAAATCCCTGTATGCTAGGTAGAGGCTATGGAGGTAGAATTTGTGTCTTCTTTTAAAAGTATATGGTTCTAATTTTGGTTACATTTCTTAAAGCACCACAGGTGGGTTGTTATACAAGTAGACATATGTAAAATGACTTAGTATTACGGTGCATTTATGTTGTGCACACATTAATGAACTTTGGTGCCTGACTCATCAAACATTTTTTGTAACTATTGTAACTAGTTTTACATGTATACACACACACACACACACACACACACACACACACACACACACACACACACACAGAAATTACTGCTCAGCTGGCTTCTATGACTTTACCCATTCATTGGCCACCAAGAACTATTTCATAAAAGTAAAAACCTTTTAAGTGTCATGTTAATCATAGCCTAGGAATCCTTTTGCTTAAAGGCAAGGGTGATATTGCAACATACTTGGACCAAGCAAAGGTATAAAGTAACATTGCAATTATACTTAATTACCATTAGAATCCTTGCAAACTATAAGAACCGTAATACTTCTTGTCTTTTTCTTAATTCGTCAGTTGCTACTCTTTATAAGAGAGGATACCTTTGGTATTGAAGATGAAAGGCAACAATGCCACACAGATCAGCCCTTGTTTTTCCTCAGCCTGTCAAGTCCCATTTAACACCATGATGTGTGCGAGCTCAGATGGGATCTTCTTGCATGTATATTGTCATGTATGCTTACTCTTTCTTGGTACAACATCATGATGCTTTGAATGGCACATAAAAAGCTACACTAACTTACAGGGGAATGCAAGAATCATCTTATATCTATAAATCTGTATAAACATGCTCATTCATGTACAGAGACACACACACACACACACACACACACACACACACACACACACACGCACACACACACACACACACACACACACACACACACACAGATGTGCCCTCAAAAGCATGATATGAATGCCAATTGAACTGATATTAAATTGATTTTTTGTTTAAATTAAATGTACTACCTTACAGCATATAAGACCTTCAGAATTTTAGAACCAGCTGTATGAAAGATATGCATCAGTACTTAACAGGAACTCAGAATGCATGCAATTAGCTTTGGCTAGTCAAGAATTATGTTATAATTCCTCTAATTTTTCACATGCATGCAGCCAGTGCTGTATCATACATATCCATGCAAACTTAGCTAAAATGCAGGCTTAATATTTTATATATTGAGTTACAATTGATAGAATAGTTAATGATTTTGTTTTTATAAAGATGATAAATGCAGCAATAAGCACAGCAGTTATTTTCAATTTTGTTTTATAAGAGTATATAAGAACTGTATTGCATGCACCTTACTTTGGTCTCTTCTCATTGTGCTTGACTTTCTGCAGCATGAGGTTATCCTTTGAAGTTTCTGTCTTTACACGTTACTTGTCTCTGGTTACCATGACAGCAGGTAACCAATATCAAAGGCAGTTGTTAAGTGAGCTGGGTCATGGTTAGAGATGGTTGCTGTGCAACTAGTTCAGTGTCCTGTAAGCTAATGAAGCAGAGAAAGACATGTCTTTCAGCTTCTTTCAACATGTCTTGAATTTTTTCATCATTACTCTGTAGTGAGCTATATATTCTGCATTTATAGTGAATGCAAGCAGAATTTTGGCAACAGGCTGATTGAATCAATGTTCATGTTCTCCAGATTACCATTTATATGGGGTGATTTCTGCTAGTAGAAATAACACCATGGCATGCACCAATTATTTTTAATTCTATTGCTTGATATGTGGTTTCACATAAAAGTAATACATATGTTGCGACTTAAATAACTTTAGACCAAAGAAGAATGCTGTTCTGGCCATAGGATATCTGTAAAAGCAGAACACAGAATTGCTTTTTGGTCTCT
>NC_056725.1:694738071-694760571 GCF_019279795.1 Protopterus annectens
TAGCTAATGAAACTTTAGAGACTGGTTTGCCCAATTGTCAGTCTGAAAAGGATCTAAACAGTTGTTCTGTTTTTCTAAAATCTTTCGTTCTATGTAAATAAAAAAAAAAATTTTTGTGAACATCCAATAGGTGTAGCATATATCCTTTGTTTGAAAAATTTGTAAAGAGAACTGGCAGATTGATACTTTGATTGACATTGGATTCTGACACCACCTTGGGAAGAAAGGAAGGATTAGATCTCAATGATATTCTATCTTTATGAAAACTTTAGTAAGGAGGTTTAGAAGACAAAGCTTGTAATTCTGAAACTCTTCTGGCAGATGTAATGGCTACTAAAATGACAGTTTTCCATATCAGAAATTTTAGCTGTGTTTTGACTGAAGGCTCAAATGGGGACTGTGTTTGAGTTTGCAAAACTGCATTTAAATCCCAAGGGAAAGTAAAATCTTTACCTGGAGGTCTAAGTAGAAATGTTGTACTAATAAAAGCTCTACAAAGTTTGTAGGACACTAGAGATGAATTATTTATTCCTATATGAAAATTGGAAATGGCAGCTAATTGTACTTTAACAGTAGAAGTACTAGCTCCTTCATTGAAAATATAGTCTAAGAATTCCAGAACCTTAGATATAGGAGTGTTGTGACCAAATTACAAATATTTTCCATTTGCTTTTGTAAAGTTTCCTAGTGGAAGGTTTATGAGATGATAAAAAGATGTGCCAGACCATGGAGGAGAGCCTGGACTCTCTATCAATCAATCAAGCTGGAGAAACCATGTGGTTAATTTTAGGCATTGAATGACTGGGTGATTCAAGTTTGGTGGGTAAGATAGAAGTTCTGGATTTGGATCCAGAAACCATGGGGTCTGGATAAGATGAGGCCAGAGGAAGGGAAACCATATTTGTTGAGGATAATAAGGAGCAATGAGTATTACTCTGCTCTTCAATTGAGATGCTTTCTGAAGAAATTTGGGGATCAGGGGTAATGGGGGACAGGCATAAATGAGACCAGCAGGCCAATCATGAAGTAGAACATCTCTTGGTGACCACCCCCCATGGGGGGATGAGGGCAAAGAACCTGCTGACCTTTTTTGCTAAAAGGGAATGCAAAAAGATCATAGCACAGTTGACCCCATAGATGGATTATTTTCTTTGCCATATTCATGTTGAAAGATCACTCATGAGGCATCAGAATAGATCTGCTCAGCTTGTCTGCAATCATGTTGGATTTCCCCAGGATGTGCATTTCTATCAGAAATCAATTGGATGAGATTGCCCATTGCCACACTCTCAAAGCTTCTCGACACAGGGGATAAGATTTGATTACCCCTTGTTTGTTGATGTACCAGACTACTGACATATTGTCTGTCTGAACTGCAATAGTCTTGATTGGGAGACTATCTTGGAGGGCTTGCAATGCTAGGAGGACAGAACTCATTTCTAGGACACTGATATACATGTTGGCCTCTTCGGAGGACCAAGTGCCTTGGACTGTCCTTCCCTGGAAGTGCTCCCCCACCCAGTCTGGGTGGTGTTCTTGTTCTTTGGTCTTCCCTTGTGTTGGGGAAGAACAAAGAGACCTCCTTCTTGCACCGGACTGGATTGTACCCTCCATATAAGATAGTTTTTACAAGACTGAGTTATTTTTATTTGAACGGTCATGGGATGGTAAATAATGGTCCATTGAGTTGCTAATGTCCATTGGAGTATTCTCATATGGTACCTTGCTAAAGGTACTAGGATTATTGCCACTGACATAGACCCTAAAGCTTGAAGAATTAGCACAGCTGAGGGAGAAGAGTTTTGAATGATCTTTCTGACCTGGAACTGAATAGTCTGAACTCTTGACAGAGGAAAAGATGCTGCTTGTGTAATCTTGTTGAATGAGGCACAATGAATTGCAATGTCTGTGATGCTTTCAGATGAGACTTGTTGTAGTTGATTGAAATCTTCAGGTTGGAGCATAACAGAAGTACATAATCCCAAGCCTGGATCAGTTAATGTCTTGTCAGAGTAGTGATGAGCCAGTCGTCCAGATATGGAAACACCCAGATCCTCTGCAGTCTCAAGTGAGCTGCCACTACTTCCATACATTTGGTTAACACCCTAGGGACTGTGGTGAGACCAAAGGGCAGAGCTTTGAACTGGTGATGACTGGCTCCCAGCCAGAAGCATAGGTATTTTCTGGATCACCTGTTCATTGACCATTCATAACTTTGTGTATTGAACCGATTGATTTAGGTTGCTGAGGTCCAAAATTGGTCTCCAGTCCCATTTTCTTTGGCACTAAAAAGACCCTTGAATAAGTTCTGGGTTCTTTCTTGTCTGGGGGGCCCCTTGAATGACTTTTTTCTAGCTGCTTGTTTATTTCTAGTGCTGCTGTTTCACTTTGACTGGATGGAATGTTGGCGATTTTCTTTGAGACCAAAGGAGGTGGTTGGGAAAATGGTATGATATAAACTCTGGATGTTATCCTTTGCACACATGAATCTTTTGTAATTTCTAGTGAGGCTGTCTGGTCCACAGAAGGACAGTAGGGCACACTTTCAGGAGAGCTGGTAAGATATCTCAGAGGAAGTATCTCTAGAACATTGATTTTACAGACCTGCTCTTCCTCAAGGGCTTCTTCCATTAGAGTTCACCCATGTGGATCTTGGAAAGGACCCCAGGATTTCTTGAACAACAGTTTTTGACCATCTCATTGATTCTTAGAAAAGGTTCATTGAGGGTCAAAAAACATATGCCCACCACAAAAAGGGTTTTACCTTCCTGCTCACACCTAGAGATTGTGTCCTTCAGTTTGGGGCCAAATAATGAAGATCCATCAAATGGGGCATTAACGAAGGAAGCTTTGAAGGGTTCCACAAAGTCACACAAATGCATCCAGGCATGCTATCTAATGGGAATGCCTGAACCCGCTGCCTGTGAGGTACCTTCTGCTGTGTGAGAGATAAGCCTCATGGATGAATTGGAAATGCATTGGAAGGTAGCCAACTGCAAGACAACAGTGCTCTCTGCCTCAGAGGATATGGTTCCAGAGAGAGATTTGGAAAGTTCTTTTATCAACTCCCTCTAGAGTCTTGTAAAGTGTGCCAGATACTTCAGTGACTGAAGGGCAAAGGTCAATGAAGTGTAAATATGCTTCCCAAATCTATCCAAAGCCCCAGACTCCCTTTCAGGGGTATGGGCAGTGGAACTTTGTTCTGCTAATTCCTTCTTGATGGCTGCTGCTTTTGGAAGAATGTGTCAAGGACACTATGAAGGAAGATCTAGAGTGATGGTGTTTAGGAAAGCATTCCAAAAAGGAAGAGGGCAACCTGGATGTAATCTGATCCAGAGCCATGAGTGGTGATGGGATCCAAGGAAACTTGTCTTTTTTGATCTTCAGATCCGAGAAGCTAGGATCTGAAATTTTAGATATTTTCTTAGGAGGTTCTGAACCTAGAGCTGAGGAAGTGGGTGGCACCAGAGAATGCTTCCTGGAGTCTTTTTTCTCTGAACTGGAGGGGGTTTGAGCCCCAGAAGATGTGATAGAATCAGAGGATCTAGAAGGCAGCAAGCCTGTGAGTATCAACTTTTTTTTGCCTGTCATTAAGAGCCCTAGGGTTAAAACCCTTACAGATATCACAACTGGCATCAAGATGTGAAGGGCCTAAACAATGAAATCAGTTTAGCATCACATCACATAAGGGAATTTTGTGGCCACAGGCTATACATTTCTTGAAACTGGAGGGTTCCTCTGCCATGCTCATATATAACTGTAAAGAAAGAGATGAAGAAATGAAAAAGATTTTTTTTTAGTAAAGGGAAAAAGGGGGAAGAAAACTTTAGGAGGAAAATACCAACTATGATAAAAAAGATGTACTAAAAAGTACAGAAAAGGAATTACTAACAATGGTTAACTAGAACGTACACAAGTATGGGGGGAAAAAAGAATTGAAATTCTATTAAGAAAGTCAGAAAACAGGGAGGAAGTGTATTAGATTTTTGATATAATAAGTATGAAAAAATAGTTTATAGAAATAATCTGCGATACCCAAAAAATGCTACTATATCGAGAACAGAAGCAGTGACTATGTTTGTACTCTAAGGCGGCAAATGAGATCTGAGGTATTTATTTATTTATTTATTTTACATTTGTTGACTGGGTAAGTCCGACTGGAACCAAGTCCATTTTCAGCAGAGGCCCAGGGAGATAAGCTCCAGCAGAATACAGTCAAAGTAGCAGAAGAGCAAAAGTAACTTTGATTATACAATAATATTTACAATTGGGTATTGATGTTGTTTAGACAAGGATAACCAAAAGATACTTTCAGCCAAGCAGTGTTACAGATTTTTAAATTTTTACAGAAGTTCAAACTTAGTACAATAATGGTAACAGAAGAGCAGATGAACATTAAATATAAGTAATACTTAAGTAATCAGGTTAAATTGTTATTAAGACAAGGAATACAATAGAAGTGCAATCATACAGGCAGTGTTACAAAATTCCATTTTTTGAGGGTGGTCTTAGATAAACAAAGGAAAAAAAAACACAAGTTGGATTGACAAAAATACATGCACTGTTAGAATTAGTCAGGTTTGTCACAATGACATATCCATTTTTGTTCTAGGTATTGTTTGATAGAGGCTTTGAATTGGACTGAGGAGGAGAGCAAGGTAATGGCATCTGGAAGTTTGTTCCAGGTTCTGCCTACAGTATGTTAGGGACTAGGGCATTATGGGAAAGGGAGGAGCTCTAGAGCTTTCAGTGAATCAAGACCTCGTAAAAGCATCTGAGTTGGATCCGAACCCAAGAGTTGAGGAACAAATGAAAATGGACAACATCAGAGTCATAGTTAATTAATATTTCACACTTTTCTCCAATTCTACCATAGGCCTGATGTTAAAATACATTTGTATGTACAGCCCTAATATAGCAGAGCTCCTAACACAGAAACTGCTGGGACTTAGACTGAAGCATTACAACCACTTGGCACATAAAGCTTTCCCAGGCTGATGAAACTGTGGCAGAAGAACAGAGTACTAAAAGTGGGAGACAACAGAGTTTTTGTAGAGAATGTCTACTCATTGTACACCAGGCAGAAGAGGAGTAAATGCATTCCATTATTCAGGGACTACAGAAGCAGGCATGCGATTCAAACTGCTGTACACAGCTATCTTCAAAATATTTTCACCTGGAGGGACAAAACCATTTTTTGATGAGGTAAATGCTAAGGAAGAAATACAAAAGTTTGCCCAACAAAAAGTGAGTTGTGAAACAGAAGGAGATTCTGCTTCTTGTACTTCTAGTAAAAAAAAAAAACACAGATACACTGTGCCAGTGCAACCTTTCCCAATGTTTTAACAGAAAATGCTTGAGAGAAGGAAAACAACCCAAGAGTGGACTAGAAGAATCAAGAGTACATTGGAAATGAAGCAAAGACATCATATGAGAGATAGAGATGAATAGGAATAAAACAAAAAAAAAATCTGGAAATATTGGACTTTCTTGGACTTTGTTAAACTTGTAGGGGACTCTAAAGCATATGCCCTACTTCAAGTCATTAATGTTTGGAGAATAATCAGTAGCTTGGAAATTGACAAATGTAGGATTATAAAGTAATAATTATATTTGTGCAACATGACAGAACAAGAAAATTTGGAAATACTGGATTTTTTTTGGATGTTGTTAAACTTCTAGGGGATTCTAAAGCATATGCCCTGCTTCATGCCATTAATGTTCGGAAAATACTCAGGTGGAGGGAGAAAGTTAACTGTAAGTAAAACAATTTTTTTCTTGATGGTATTATTTTAATAGGCATTTTTTTGCATGTAATAAAGAAATGTTTTCTCATTTATTTTTAATTGTAATGAGGATAGTAATGTAAATAAGTGTTCTTGTTTTTTTTTTTCTTTTTTCTTTCTCCCTTCTTCTTTTTTTCTCCTTGTTCAATTTAAGAAATGTTGGCACTGCAATTGTAAAAAAGAAGAAAAATCTAATTAAAAGAGCATGACAAAGAAAAATGTGTGTGCTTTTTCCCATTGCTGCATAGGGGAATGACTGGATTAGGGCCATTAGCTTAATCCTGTAACACGTTTTAAGAGAAAGCAAGGTTATGAAAAGGAATATTGATATTGTAAGGCTTTTTTTCTAGTAAACAAATGTATGCTTGGCAGTTTTGTGCCAGGTTCTCATGTCTCTAGGAGACAAACTGATAAAGATAAATAGCTTGGAGAAAAAGTTTTCTAAAAGCAGACAAGTGTTTTCCCAGCTGAGAGAGCTATAAAGATAAGACAAAGCCAGGCAACAATTAGTAGAAGCACAGTCTGTACCATGTGTCTCAGTATGCATAACCTCTCTTTCAGGTTATCTGAAGTCTGTATGTGTGGCAGTCAGTTTTGAACATTTGCTCCTATTAGGAGGGTACAACTTCAGTATTTGAAGATGTACATAGTTTTGTGTGTTATTATTAAGTTAATATGTTTAGGGGTATTGGGGGTGTGTTTGTATATTTGTGTGAGGGCTTTCAATAAAAAAAAACTTTTGTAAGATGTGACATAAGCTCAAATGGAGATGACAAAAAATAAATGTATACAATATTAACCTGCCAAATAGTATATGCATGTAACAAAAAAGCTGTTATGCATAAAAGGTGGGAATAATAACTTTTTAAGAAAATTATGCTTTCTGTAATGTCTTTAAACATCAATGGTCTGACAATTAAATACAAACAAGAAAAAGTAGAGAACTATATTAAAATGTAGACTGCAAATTGCTATGCTACAGGAGACACACTTGGAAAGAACTGAACATGTAAATTTGATAAAGAAAGGTTTTCAGAATTTGTTATACCTGGGGCAAAAGGAAGAGAGGAGTACTTATATAACTTGCAAGAAGAGCTCCAATAGTGATAGAAGAGGATAAAACGAGAATAATGGTAGATTTGCAGTACTAAGGGACTACTGGCAAGAGGAGAGGATTGCACTGCCAGGTATTTATAGTCCACCAAAAACTGCTATAATGGAGTTTAAGAAAATTCTGGGAGAAATAATCAGCTTTCAGCAAGGAATATTACTTATAGGTGGGTGCTGGAATTTTATTTGCAAAAGTTAAGATGTGTTGTGGGGTGCAGAAGGGAAAATATAACAAAGGAGGTAAGACTTTTGAAGAAATTATGAAAATATTTGGCATGGAAGATGTGAATTCAGTACTAGGCATTTGGAGTGAATTTACATATTATTCCCCAAGATACAAAAATTGGTCTAGACTAGACAGACATTACATTTCACAGAAACATATGCATTTAATTGAAGGTCTTGATACACACTCAATAGCTATTTCATATCATGTGTCAATAATTAAAACACAAACACGGGGTAATGAAATAAAAATGAGACACTGGTGCCTTCCCACCTATCTGTTGAAAAGAGAGGAATTTAAGGAATGGGTAGAGGAAATTATTCAGGAACTATTAGAGAAGATAGAAATTTCTTCTGAAAATATAGCTAGGGAGTGGGATAAAATTAAAGTGGGGTTTAAAAATAAGAAATAAAAGAAGGGGAGATATGGTTAAGAAATAACACAAATTATTTTGAGGGATTGACAAATGTTAAAAGTATTGCAAAATAGGGGGAATCCCACAGAACAAGAAGAGGAGCAAAGTAACTATAGAATGTAAAACAGAAAATAAGGGATTACCTCAATAATATGCATGGGTTTAGACAGATTTCTGTTAAGCAGCAGTTTTTTGATAATAACACTAGAGCACAAAAACATTTAGCACAACGACTCAGGCAACAGAAAGTAGAAAGGCCTATAGCCAAGCTTAGGGAGCCTATAACAAGGAAGATAATAAGGGATCTTGTAGAAGTATTAGAAATATTTTGGAAATTCTATGAATGTCTGTATAAAACAGGGAACTATGGAAATCAAGAAAAGATACACATGGAAATGTTTATGGAAGAATTAAATACGCCAAGGTCAGAAGTAGATGAGGCTCAATTACTAACAGTTAGGACAGGAGGTGATGAGATAATAATTGTGACATATAACCAATCTACAGGAAAATCCCCAGGAATAGATGGTCTTCCTGTGGAAGTTTGGAAGCTAGGAAGAAAATTTATTTATCCATATTTTAAGAGGAAGAAAGCTTTAATCGCTGTAATACCTAAACAGGGTAAAGATCCATCAGATCCAGCTTCATACAGGCCCATTTCAATACTAAGCCATGATTATAAAGGGTTTATGTCTACAATGGCTAAAAGAATGGCAAAAGTGATGCCAAAATTGATAGATATGGACCAGTGTGATTTTGTGGAGGGAGGCAAACATTTGACAACATTAACAGAACATTGATGATCCAGAGAGAAGCAGAATGTAAGAAAATACCACAGTTGGTGGTGGGTCTTTATGCAGAGAAAGCATTCAACAGAGTAAGTTG
The DNA here is from genome assembly GCF_019279795.1 of Protopterus annectens. Classification (NCBI taxonomy): domain Eukaryota; kingdom Metazoa; phylum Chordata; order Ceratodontiformes; family Protopteridae; genus Protopterus; species Protopterus annectens. Next base: position 694,746,494 of record NC_056725.1, read on the forward strand.
GGACTTTATGAGCAGGGTAATGGAAGTATTTGCATTCCCTGATAAAATTATATGGTTAATTAGGAGGATATATGAGGGATCAGAGACAAAAACTAAAGTGGGTGGGGTCCTCTCTAATCATTTCTGCTTGAGGAGAGGAGCCAGGCAGGGGTGTCTTCTCTCAGGCACTTTTTATATGAATTATATTTAGAACCATTAGTAAAGAAAACAAGGGACTCAGAAATTCAAGGATATAATTGGTATGGTAGTCAAGAAAAGTTGGCTGTACTTGCAGATGATATTATTTTACACCTGACCAAACCAGAAAGGGACATTACAGTGTTGTGGAACATTCTGAGACAGTTTCTCATCTTTGCAGGATACAAAATTAATGAAGCTAAAACAAAGATCATAGCGGTAAAATGTTTCTTATCATAACCTCGAAGACAAAATTTTTTTCAATGAAAACAACAAACGCAAATCTCAAAATTGAAAACAAAATCTAGTCTACGTATATGTCGAACATCGTAAGCACGATGTGTGACATTTGATATACCAGACTTCTGGTTTTGAAAGTCTGTATGTCCTTTCATGTTTTAGCAAGGGGGCAAGCTCTCCTGCACCCCCACCCCCCTGCAAATTATATATAGCAACTCCAAGATCACACTACAGTGAGGAATGGGTTAAGTTCCCTGATCCTCACTGAACTGCAATCTCCATTCACATTGCCAAACTCATAATAACGAATCAAGCTTTACATTTGTTATTATGAAGTCGTATTAATCTAGTTTAGCAATGTGTACTTTGAAAACTGCATTTTGCCCACATGACTTTCATGCTCAAGCCTTCGCAATTTTGATTGTAAGCCGCAGTAAAATACATACCCACACATGAGCTGGTTCAGTAATATCCATATTTATGGGGACATGATAAAATGAAGTATTTAGCAGTATGGATTAAAAATGATTCTGGTGTGGCAGCTAAGGATATGTGGGAAGAGACTAAACAAAAGATAATACAAAAACTGGGAAAATGGAAGCTTTGTTATATGGATATCAATAGTAGGATACAAGCAGTTAAAATGTGTTTAGCCCCTTTAGTCTTATACACAGGTCAGGTATATTTTTATCAACCAGAGAAAAGTCATAGATAGGAATTAATAAAGAGCTGAAGGATTTTATCTGGGAGGGAAAGACGGCAAGAGTCAAGTGGGATAAGCTGATTCTTCCAATAGAACAAGGCATATTGGGATTAACCTATTTGAAGGGGTATTTCAAAGCAAATTTCAAAAGAAAAAACACAGGCCAGCAACAAACGAGTGGAAATATTATTATTTATTATATTGTGGCAACACCAACACGGTGAAGTACAAAGCACTGCACCCAAAAAGTCAGACCAGTTTTGGCAGAAACTGCCTTCCTCAGTGACAACAATACAATGAATACAACAAGCACTTATATACTGAAAGATGCAAGCAAACACAATCCCATTGATTAACCATAAATGATAATTAAGACCTGGGGAAAAAAAGCAACACAGTTAAGGCTGTTGTACATAGCACAAGCAGAAAACTATAATTCAAAGTGGAAAGGGATGATGATGAAACATGGGGGCAGCTCAATAAACATGGAGAGCCTGGGATTTTGGACGCAGACCTTTAAGGAGAATAACAATATTTATACAGAATATTATATTCATAGAGAAGCAGAAAGTATTCTAAGAGCTAAGTCAACACAGGAATGGAGAAAGGAGATTCTGATAATAGGGATGACTACAATTAGGGATACAGACAATAGACAAGAGGGGACTGGAATATATTGGAGAAAACTGGCAAAGGAACCAAGGTATTGGGAGCAAATAACTAGAGAAGAGAAGGTAATAGAATGGGAAGACGCCAATAATTTTTTGGACTGCAGGTTAGAAATTGCCTTCCCTATCAAGGACTGACATCAGAATATAGGCAAAGAGAAAGAAATAGGGGGTCATAAATGAAAGACCAGCACTGGTCCAGTTTTTACTAGAATCTTGAACAGAAGCTGCCATTAAGAAAGGAATAATTAGTAGATCATATAAATACTGCATGATTACTATAAGAATCAATCAGAGGATGTTAGAAATGATTAGGAAGAGAGACTGGATAAGCAATTCACAAAGAAACAATGGGGGGATGTATGTATGTCTCCCAAACATGCAACAAAGAGTAGAAGATTTTGAATCTTTGCTTGGAAATAATTACTTAGGTATTTTTATACCCCAAGTAGACTACAAAGAATTTTTCCTCAGGTAGACAGCAAATGTTGGAGTGTTCATAGTTTGATAGGAGGCTATTAGGCTATTGACCCAAGGGTCATTTTAAGCCTAGCCTATTAAACCCATTATATTTCAAGAGAAAAAGTCTAGTCAATGCCTACAATTATTATTATTAATGACTGCCCATGTCCAAGAGGATGTGGGAGCTATTCCCGGCAAGAATTTGCAGTTTCCTATCCATTCATCCAATTCATCCAGGCTCCATTCGAACAGCGACATAGAAGTGCTCTGCTTAACATGAATTGGTAGCTTATTCCAGAGAACTGGCAACCTCTATGAGAGGAATTTGTCTTTCCAGCATGTCCTATTTAAATCGCAGGCCAGATTTAGGTCACTGGAATGGGTAATTCTAGTCCCATTTGACTTAGGGATGTGCAGCAACTTAGGCTTGGGTCAGAGATTGTTCTGTAAACCAGCCACAAGTCTCCCCAAACCAGCATATATGGTACTGAGTACAGTGACAAAGACTTCAGTCTGTCTGTGTAAGGCACATGCTAAAGACCCTGGATCATCTTAGTTAAACATCTCTGGGGTCTCTTCAGTTGCTGCAGATGTCTGGTATGGTACATACCAAAGGGGGCATTATGCTCAATTATGGACCTGATAAGGGATGAGTATAGGGTGGTATAACCTCTTTTGCTCTTGACATTCTGCCTTTGTACGATGCAGAATGCCTTTCTCACTACAGTGGACACATGGTGGTCAAACTTTAGGTCACAGTCTACTTGTGTGCCCAAATCCCTCACTACAGCATTCATACTTAAGGTATTGTTGTTTATTTGATAGTTAGTAGGACATTGCTTTTACTGAAGGAGATGATGATGCATTTTTTGCATTTAGTTTGAGTCCATGGCTTTGGCACCATTTGTTGTTCTGTGTAAACCCCCCTTGGGGTACACTGACATCATTTGGGGAGTCAACAATCGCACAAAGTTTGCAGTCATCAGCAAACTTGGTCAGCCACAGCCCCTTTGTTTTGGCCTGAACTTCTGAGAAGTAAATACCAAACAAAAGGGGACCCAGTACTGATCCTTGTAGAATCCCATTGGTGACAGGTCTGCTGGCTGAGTTGGAGTCACCCACTTTGATAGCATGTGTACGATTAGTGAGCCAATTTTCAAACTATCTAACAACAAAGGGGTTGACATTTAGGTGGGTGAGTTTGTCAATAATGCTTGAATGGAGGATTGTGTCAAAGACCTTTGCCAAGTCCAGATATGCTGTGTGCACAAATATGACCTCATCTATGGCCCTGGTCACATTTTTGAAGAAGTTTACTAGGTTTAGCAGGCATGATCGACCCTTTACAAAGCCAAAATTGGTTGGATCAAAGTTTTGGAGGTCACCTATATCTTTATTTATGAGATCCATGATGACACATTCCATGGCCTTGCAGATGGGGCTAGTCAGACTTATGGTTCTATAATTCTCCAGATCTGTTGCTAAGCTGCCATTGTGGAGGGGGATGTCGGTCGCAGTTTTCCATTCAGCTGCAACAAATCCTGTATTCAGACTGTGGTTAAATAGGGTGCCTAAGAGTATTGCTAATTCCTGTTTTAGTTTGTTTAAAATGCAGCCTGGGATGCCATCATGACCCATAGAAGCTGTGGCTTACCTATCAGCTAGTAGATTAGCAATTTCTGGAGGATCAGTATGTGCAATTCTGTCACTAGTTCAGCACATGTCTGTGTCCTTCCTTTCAGGCAACAGATGTAGCTGAAGAAAGCCTTATGGTTATCCTTAGCTGTGTTTGCTAAATTTTTCTCAAAGTTGCCCTTAGAGGATTTTATAAGTTGTCTTATTTGTTTATTTAGGCTTAGGAGGGTACTTTTCCAGTGCTGGGTCCTCCCTTAGGTATTCTTAGACATCAGCTTCTTACGCTTGTTGTATATTTATGCGTGATGTCCACTAGGGTGGATTGTTTATTTCTTGAGACTCTTACTTTGGTCCTATCTGGCACAGCCAAGTCTATACATTTGTATAAGTGTTGGTACAGGGCATCAGAGTATATTTTAGTATAGTTGCAAAGACCATCTGTGGGGACTGAGGCTTGGAAATTCTTTATGCCAACCCCTAGTAGAGTATAGTTGGTTTTGGTGAAGTTTTTTAATCTGACTTCATCTCTGACGGGTTCTGGAGTTATTGCTACTTCAAAAGTGACTGACTTGTGATCAGATTTTATTAAAGAGGGCACAACAATCTCTCATGTTGGTGAGAACCAGATCAAGTATATTTGAGCCCCTTGTAGGATTTTGTACAATTTATTCCAGGACATTTGAGTTAACAAAGTCAAAGAACTTTTGTGCAAGTTAGCTGGGGCTTGCTTAGGTTTCCCAGTTGATGGTAGGATAGTTAAAATCCCCCATGATGAGAGTGTTAGGATGTATTTTGATTGACTCAAGTAAAGCCAAATAAGCTGCATGAGGAGGACCTGTAACTATCAATGACTTGAAAGGCGGGGGGGTCTTACCCACGGTAATCTGAACTTAGAGTAACTCTATCATAGAGTTATCTTGTCTAACTAGTCTGGAGGAGTATTTATCATAAATGTAGACAGTTACATCACCACCTTTGGTTCTCACACTTTCATTTTGTGGTCTAAAGGTATGGAAGGCATTGTAGCCTTGCAAGGCCAGGGTACTCTCTGTGGCTTTGAACCAGATTTCTGTGACTGCACAAATGTATACATCATCCAGGGAAAGGAATGCTTCTAGAGAGTGTAGCTTTTGGTTTAAATTCCTGGAGTTTAGCAGCATAACCCTTATTTTGTTTGTGCTGGATATTTTCATATCGGAAGTTTTGTTTTTGAGACCTTGCCTAAAAAAGGCACTATAGGGGAGGCAAGAACCTTAGCCAGAAGCTGAAAGCCTAGAGGTGCCAGGTGCACTCCCCAATAAGTGTCCTGCCCTCAAAAACCTAGTACATCACTCAGCCAAAAGGCCTCTTAGATCATCAAGCAAACTACTATTAGAAGTCACCAACAGCTACAATAGCTTTGGAGACACACTATATAGTAGTTCAGTGGCTAAAAATGGAACTCTGTCTCCACTAGCATGCAAAACACATAGTCCAAAGCCTCCTTTAAAAACCTCATTAGGCAACATCTCAAGCAAAGTTGGCAGTGCCATGATTGCTCCCCAGGCTAGTGAAAGCGGATAAGGTACACATACTAAACCCAGAGTACTTGATAATAGTTTTCACTCTTACTCATAAACACTGCCTAATCTACAATGTATGTACTGTACCTGTGTACTATGTATGTATTCTACCTATGTACCAAATTTCAGCTGTACACCACAAATCTATTAATTACTTTTATTTTTAAATTAATATTTTCTTATTTGTTCTCTCCACTGTAACTGTTGATGTGCTGCATACCACTGCAAAAACATGTCTAATGTAATTTATGTGTATACTGATCATGTCTAAATATCTAAATGTATCTGTAATTTTTCTATGTGGAGCTTTTCTCCCTGGGCCTCTGCTGAAAAAGGGCCTTTTCGACTCAGTCAGACACCCCTGGTTAACAAATAAAAAATAAAATAAACTCCCCACAGATAAATCAAATCTAGGAAGACCCCCAGATCTAGTTTGCATACACGAGGGTCTTCCCTATCCTCTTCAGATTGTCTGTCACACAATATTACTTTGACAGAATGAAGGATGCCTATAGAGTGAGATTGTGCTATGAAGCTATATCCTAAGTTAACATGGCTAGTCTGCAAAGTGAGTATGACCTGGTTCCTCCCACTTGCTGATGTACGATATGACTGTGGTATTGTCTGAAACATCGTGAAGAGGTCCTGGGGACCAAAGATGATTTAGAGAGTAGAGTGTCTTGATCAGGACAAGCATCTCTTTTTTATATGTATATGCTTGCATCAGTCCTAAGTGTGCCAGACACCTTGCACTCTTATATCTCCAGGAACTGAAACTGGGACTATTGCAGCAGTGATCATTCAAACATTTACTGTTATGATAAGTTTATTTACACAGCTGTACTACCATGTAGCTTACTACATGTGGGAGGTGGAAACAGAAGAGTCTAGAAGGCCTTGGATAATGGTCTTTGCAAAGCCTGATCTAGACCTAGAGAAGGACTCAAGCTTATGGTGCTTTGTAAAAGTATGTACAGAGGACCAAGTTGCTACTGCTAGAATCCAACCCTTTTGCAAAAAGCCGTAGATGAAGCCAATGCCCTGGCAGAGTGGGCCTTGGCCCTGCCTGGAGTAGTTTTGTTATGGTGAGTATAACAGAAGGTAATAGCTTTAGACACCCATTTGGAAATAGTCTGTTTTTACACAGGTTGCCCTTCTTCTCACCTTCACAAGAAATGAACAATTGATCTGAAGATCTGAAAAAGTTATATCTTTCAAGATAGTACCTGACTTGTCTGTGGACATCAACGGCATGGAATATTCTATCTCCCTCATTTTTAGGTTCAGGAAAAAAATGGAGAGGTGGATAGTTTGGCTAAAAGTAAACTCGGATACCAATTTAGGCATAAAAGAATGGTTAGTTTTCAAATAACTCTGTCTCTGTGAGGTGGGGGTTAACTCACCATAAGAACTTGAAACTCAGATAGTCCTTGCAGAGGTTAGAGCAATCAGTAAAACTGTTTTCCATGTTAAGAACCTCAAGTCAGACAGGGTAGCTGGCTTAAATGAAGCAAATATTAGCTTTGTGAATGCAAAATTAAGATCCACCAGTTTTCTTTGAGGCCTCTTAAGTAAAACCCCTTTCAAAAACATTTTGCTATGAGAATAGCTTGAAAGAGTAGGATCAGTGGGCACACATGCTGAAATGGCAGATAGATGAACCTTGATAGAGAAGTAAGAAATTAAATATGATAGTAACTCACACAAATATTTTAAATTAATGGGTGCTGATTATGATGTTGGCACCAACTAGAAAACCTTTTCCATTTGCTAATATATGATTTTCTAGCAGAAAGTTTTTTTGCCTCCATTAATATCTGTTGCATATCCTCAGTAAAGATGTGCCTAAAAGGAATTAAAACCCTATCATTCAGGCAGTCAGTTGAAGTTGATTAATGTCAGGGTGCATCAAACATCCTTATTCTTGTGTGAGTAGATCCAGTTTGTGAGGAAGTTAGTGATAATTGCCCCTGGCCATTTCCAAAAGAAGGGAGAACCATGGTTGCCTGGGCCAGGAGGGAGTTAACACAATGATCTTGGGGGATTCCTTCTGAATCTTTAGAAGTACCCTGGATATTAGTGGAAAGGGTGGAAAAGCATACAGGAACATTCCTTTCCATGGAAAAGAAAAGGCATCTGTCTTTCAAACCTTCTTGCATGGAATTCTGGAGCAGAATACTGCCAGCTGATTATTCATAGTGGAGGCAAATAGGATTTCTTGAAGGACTCCTCACAGATATATCAAATTTTGGAAGACTCCCTGATCCTGTTTCTATTCATTAGGGTCTTCCCTTATTCTGCTCAGTTTGTCTATCCACAATTATGCTCTGATGGAATGTAGGATGCCTGTAGAGTGAGACTGTGCTGTGAATTTATATCCCAAGCTGAAACAGCTTGCCTGCAAAGGGGATATGACCTGGTTCTCCCTTGCTTGTTGATGTACCACATGAGTGTGGCATTGGTTGTAACAACTTGAAGAAGTCCTGGATACCAAAGATGATTCAGAAAGTTGAGTGCCTTGATCAAGGCAAGCATATATTTTATATTTATGTGCTTGTGTCAGTTCTTGGTATCCTATACACCTTGCACTTTTATCTTCTAAAACTGCTCCCCAAGCAAATACTGAGCATCTGTGGTGTCTTAACTTCTTTGGAATGTGGAGGGAGAAGGGGTGACCTAGATTTAAGGATATATTTTGTCTTCACCAAGTGATTTCTCTTCCGACAAACCCCAGCCCTGGGATTTGAAAAGATAAAAGAGTGTTGGTGCTGAGGCCAGACAGACTTTAGATACCAGTGTATCTTTCTCACATGGAGATTCTTAGTCCCAGACTGTGGGAATCTGTCCCTTCTTTTCTGAAAGATAATTCCTGTAACCCTATTTTCCATTTACAAATAAAAGCACATTTCAAGACTCTAGGAAAATCCACCTACTATGCTTCTGGTCATATAACTTAACCTCTTCTTTCCCTTCTTCTGTCTACATACCTTGCTTTGACTCTATTTTTGATTGTGATTCTTTCAGAAGCCAACTCTGATTTCCACTCTGTATATAATGCATCTATATATCATGTTTTTTTTTCAATCACTTTCTTTATAATGTCATTTATCCGCGGTGGTGGTGCTGTGGTAGCGTTGTCGCCTCACAGTAAGACGCTGTCTGGTTCAATTCTCAGTTAGAGCGTCTTCTGCGTGGAGACATGCGTGAATGGGCGTACCTTCATTGAAGGTTGTGCGTCAGGGCTGGTAACTCGGCAAGTAAAAATCAACTACCAATCATTAGCAGACCAGAGTCCCACTGTGGCGACCCCTAACCGGGAAAAGCCGAAAGACACAACATCTGTTGCCTTTATTCCCTCAAACAAACTATGATATTCACTTTGTGAAGTATATATGTATATATTGCATTTTGTCATTCATTCTATACATGTCATGCAACTATTGTGTTTTCACCTGCCTGAGACTGATGGTTCCAAAGGGATCAATGCTCTACCCCGGTTAACAAATTCAAAATATATAAATAAACTCCCCAAACAAAATTACAGGTGTCTGTGATAACTGACTGCTTTAGATCAGGACGGAAGAAGGGGAGACCCAAATTTAGGGAAACCTCTTTACTAGTTCAAATTTTGCATTTTTAACTAACAATAGACATTTTCCTCCAGAAATTTTCATTTTGTGGAAGGTAATCCCCAAAGTGGAACCAATCTGCTCAGCTTTTTTGAAAAGCTATATGACAGCTGATCTCCTAAAGCCTGTTGAGGAGTGCACTCTTCAGCAGCAAGAAATTTCTGAAGTTTTGGCACCCTAGACACTGAGTTTATCTTACTTCCATTACACAGGGCTATGGCTGTGGTACTTGGAAGGTGCCCCAAAGCTTTGGAAGCTGGCCGGCTTGGATGTCTCATATGGCTTAAGGCTACTGCAGCAATGATCTAATGATGAACATCTAATACTGCCTTTTGACTACATTTGTTTTTGTAATGAGACATAACTGTGTTGAAAGATAGGTGAATTTTTCTCTTAAATCATGGAGGAAGGGTGATGGTGGCAGGGTGAAAGTGATTATGGAGTGATGGTTACTAGTTATTCCTGAAAGACCTGTTATCTAGAGCTGATCCTTGCTGGTGGCAGTGCATGGGATTTCTGTTTCTTTACATGTTGTCTTATGGGATACTTCATGGAGTATTTTGGTACGGCTGGGTAAAACAGCTATTTGACATTTACCATGGTCTGCCTCTTCTCCACTCCGTGGGGTATCTGGAAAAAACTTTAATTTACTATTTATTTATTGACATCTGATTATCGGGAAAGTCCAACTGGGTAGGAGCCCATTTTCAGCAGAGGCCCGGGGAGAAAAGCTCCAAAGTATTACAAAACATTTTAAGAGCAATAATTTTAGTCTTTAAAAATAATACAAAAAAATGCAGTTTAAATAATTATACCAAATTAGACAGAATATGAAAACATTGGTTAAGAATAGATACAAGTTATATGACAATGATTTCACGGAGAAATTTTAGCTTGGTTATAGAGAAATTAAAAGTAAGTTAGCATAATACAAACATGAATTGCAATACAAAGTGAAAGAAAATCAGGCTTATGGTATAGTTACAGAGAAAACTACAGGAGAGAAATTGATAGAAGTAAGGGAATAAAGAAGGATAGCAAGATGTAAAATATGAGTAGATATTTGTTCACATTTAGGGATATTGTTCTGTTTAATATCAAACAGGAAAGGCTATGTTCTTTTCCATGCCTGTCTTCTGACTGTAGTCAAGTAACAGCTATGAAATCGGTATCCATTGCATTATGCCCACAATTAATAAAATGATCACTCACCCTATCAACTGCCTAGCAATTCTGTCCCTTATGGAACTATCAGACATTATTTTTGCTAGATCATCAAGCTATTTGAAAATTTCACTTTATTACAAATTGCATTAGATAAAAGAGCTAATTAGCAAGACAGCACAACTCTGCACTTTTTTAACCAGATCTCTCTGGAATCTTACTTTCTCTGCTGCTTGGTGAAATATTTAAGACATTTATTTTCTTAGTCTCCTTTTGAGTAACTAGGTGTCTAACTGCAAGGTTAGCCACTAGATTTTTATATAGAAATGTAAACTGCTCATATAGTTTGTAAATACTTCTTAGGAACAGGAGGCTGAGAGTGAAACTCCAAGAACAGGATGTTGCACACATCCAGATAAGATGGGATATCCAAAGGGAAATCTAATGACAGGTGTATCAACCATTAGCAGCTCTACTTAGTGTTTTTATGAAGAAAGTTTTTTTATGGCCCACTTAAAACAGACCTTCTCAAAATGCATTGTTGCTCCAAAATAGTCACCCTCTGGTGAGACTTAGATGAAATTGAGTCTTCATCTCTAGAGACAATGACCAGACAGAGAGAGGAGATTATTTGGTCACTAGAGGCCTGTGAACGTCCATACTCCTTAGAACTTGAGAAAGAAGGAGAATGGGGGAATAGTGGCTTTTATATCATTTAGGAAAGAGTGGTCCCTGAAGCAGAAGGATTAGGAGAATTTGCTGAAGGTTGGGCAAATAGTTATAATCAAAGAACAGTACAGTGGACACCTCCAGTGTATGGAGGAATTAGTATCCAAAGCTTAGACAGGGCAGGATCAAGCATTCAGTTACCAGATATCCATTCCTAGGATATTTTTGTCAATTTGTAAAGTGCGTTCTGTCTTCAGTAACACAGCTGATCACTGATGAAAGAACTTCTTGAGATGCAATTCTTATATAAATCCATCACATTGCTGGTCTTCCTCTTTCACATTGACCTTCAATCTTGTCAAATCTAATGTCATTTTTTAATGATCTTTCTCTTTGCAGGATGTGTCCAACATATGAAAATTGTAGCTTTCATTGAACTTCATGGAAAAGTTTGTTTGATCCCCTCCACTACAGGGTGATCTGCTTTTTCATTCAGTCCATGGCATGCACAGTATACTTCTCCAACACAATTTAAAGGCATCATTCTTCTTCCTGCCTTATATCATGTCTTCCCAATTTAAATATCCAGATGACATTATTAAAAATACTTGCTTTAGAAAAATTTTCACTAAAAACATTGACAAACTCATTAACCAACTTCCCATCAATAGCCCACCTGACAACCTTTTACAATGGTTTATTAAATAATGTAAAGACTTCATTGTAAATCCTTTCTGCCACATATACAATGTCTGTATCACTAAAAAGGTATTTCCCAACATCTAAAAAATTTGCTATCATGCATCCAATCCCCAAATCTTCAGCCATCTATATCCCATCTGCATACTCCGAGATCTTGGTAAAAATACTAGGAAAAAAGGTCACACCAAAATGTGAACAAATTCAGAATATAGAATTCTCCTTATTTTCATCATGGCATCTGATATGATTGAAATACTGTAACAGCTCTCTGGACACAGATGATATATTAAAAAGGATGGAAAATGCCTCCTCACTGAAAGCATCTTTGTTGATCCCACCAAGATATTTGACCCGGTAATATATCATTGCCTGAGGCAATCCCTCATATAAAATTATTTCAGTGCTGAAGTAATAATATTTTTACCCTCTTCTTATAAAACAGATAATTTTACTTGAAAATTCAACCCTCCATTTCCTTCTGCCTATCTTATCATATATGCTCAGTTCTTGCACTTCTTCTCTCTCTTCATTAACCCACTACCATCTTCTCTACCACACATTAAACTCCTTCTTTATAAAAATGAAAAGGCCTAGTATTGCTATTCTTGAGGACTGATGGGGTTTAATAGCTCACTAGCTGATACTAAACTTAACCTCAAACCAGTAGAAAGCATACTTTTACATGCCATCTTTTGATCATAACATTTTTTGTTACTTTCCCCTTAATAACTTATAGGGGTAATATACTAGAATCTATGTGTTATGTCTAAGCTCTAGATGGAGTTGTTGATGACAGGCTAACATCAAAGGAACAGGGATCAAATTTCATCAAGGCATCTTTCTTCTATTTAAAAGACTTCCCAGATAAAACATTTAATACCATCTTTGGACATGGTTATCGTGGCTCGTGCACTAGTTATATCATACCTGGATTAGTACAATGCCCTTGACCTCAGACTTATGGTTGGTGATTGGGTATGACTGCAACCTGCACAGAATTCTGCAGCTAGACTATTGAATGGCACTAGACATACTAGTCTGATCTTGCATGATCCGCATTGGCTACCAGTCATTTCCAGATCTTTCTTTTAAGACTGTAACCCTCACCCACTGTGCCTTTTACAGTCTGGGTCCTACTTATCTTAAGGAGCTGCTGTGATCCCATACCTTGAACAGACATCTCATGTCAACAAATGAGGGCTGTTGGCTGTTCCACAGACTAGATCAGAAACACTTGGATTCATTTCTTTTGTGGATCTTGGTCCAGTTTTGTGAAATCATATACCATCTCTTATTTGTGCAAGTAATTTTGGGGCTTCTTAGAGATACTAAATTCCATGATGAGATGAAATTCTACTAAGACAGTTGGGACAGGCACACCATACATCTTCAAATGGTTAACATTTTTGTTTGTTTCTATTTAAGTTCAGTATTTATGTTTTATGTTTCTGGTCTTTTGCTATGAATTTTACCTTCCTTGATGTTGTTGTTGTCCTTTTTATGTAAGCTACCTTGAATTAGACGGGTCTATATTATGTTGCCAAAAGCTGTTTACAGCAACATCGACCCATAAACAGTGAAAACCCACTAACGCAAATGGCCAGGTCAGCGATTTAATTTCCTAGGGAAAATTATCGCTTGGCTGTTGCCATGAAATTGCCCTTTACCCACACTGTAGTGTGATCTCAGAGTTGGTATAAATAGTTATGGGGGGTGTGGGTGGCACAGTGATTTAGGTGATGTGTCGTGTTTGGCTGGTCTGCCGATTTGTTTCCCTATGAAGAAAATCGCTGACTTGGCCATTCACGTTAGTGGGTTTTCGCTGTTTATAGGTCGATGTTGCCGAATTCGCTGTAAACAGCCTTTGGCAACATAATATAGACCTGAATTAGACATCTAAACACTTTCTATAAATAGGTAAACACATAAAGGTTATCTATAGAGCAAGAAACGTCTAGAAGCTAACCTATCCACCCTTGAACAAACCCTTAGAAGACCAAAAAAAAAAAAAAAAAAAAAAAAGAGAGAGAGAAAAAATTCCATCTCATAGCACACTCAGCGCTAATCCAAGCTGCTCAGTCCCACCTTTCTAGCCAAGCCCTCCAGCACTGACCCAATAATCAAAATCAAGTTATCTGGGTCTCAGTCAGGGCAACATTCTTCTATACTCCAGAGCCAGGGCTATTCTGCCTTTTACATGCATTTAACATTCTACCTCCCTTCCATCCCTACCTTCCACATTACCCCATTTCCACATGTTCCATTAACACTTGAATACCTCTCCACTTCACTTTCTGGTTACCAATACCAAGGGTCCACTATGTTTTCCATGAAAAAAAAAAGCTTCTAAGGATCCACAGAATACTTAGTTCCTAGAACCTGGTTCATATGCTCCCCCTCCCCTATTCTTCCAGTTCACAATTACCCCTTCACATCTCCCCAACATGATCTTAAGCACCAATATCAC